>NC_079517.1:25546190-25784924 GCF_000801105.2 Raphanus sativus | reverse complement strand
CTCGAGTCTTAGTAGATTTTCCCAATCTCCAAGACACTCGATGTATCAGTCAAGTCTTTCAAGAACTCAATCACATTCCGGTCCTGTCCACTCCGGGACTCCACCGTTTCATTCCAACCATAGGTCAATCTCCGACTTGGTTGTCCTGCTACTCTCGTCCCTCACTGGACTTGGTCGACTTCATTCCAACCCTAGTTCAATCTCCGACTTGGTTGTGCTGCGACCCTCGTCCTTTAATGGACTTAGTCGACTTCAGCTCGGCCATCTCGGCAGGAGCCATGCAGTATGGGTTCTTTGACATTGGGGCCGTCCCTGGTTCTAGTTCTATTATGAACGGGTCAGCCCTAACAGGGGGAATGCCCTGTAGCGCCCGAAACACATCCTCGAACTCACTGACCAGCGGTATCCCGTCCGGGCCACCAACCCCTACGACCTCCTTAGTGGTGGTTGTGGCTATACAAGCTTCACAACCTAGCTCCAGCATCCTTTCTGCACGGACTGCTGATAACACTAAGCATCCAGAGGCCGGATTAATACTTTGGAACCTGATCGGGGGTCCACACCCACTCTTAGACCGCACACACCCTCGGTGACAGTCTATGGTGGCCCGATTCTGTCCAGCCAGTCCTTACCTAATATCACCTCGTGATTCTTTAGGTTGACTACAATCAGATCCGCAGGCATTACCCTGTCTGTGATCAACAATCAGATCCGCAGGCATTACCCTGTCTGTGATCAATACCAGGATGTTTCTAACCAGACAATCCCATGTTCCCATCTGGAACAAACCCTTTCCGATCAATCCTGGACTCACAAACCTATGTGTAGCTCCAGTATCAGAAAGTACATGTGCTTCCACACCACCGATCATTAAGTACCTAGATGAGTAAGATATCAGTTTGATCACACATCTGGAAAACGTCCCATACCATTCTCCAAAGTGTCACACTTCTGTGAATGTCCCATACCATTCACAAGAGTGTTTATAATATACCTCAATCCCCATCATACTAAGCCACTTAACATCGTGTTCTCAATCCATTCAACTTGATCTAAGGAATCCTACATTGACTTATACCGAGTCCAAGCTGATCCATCTGATCCCAAGCCACTCGTATACTAGCCATGTAGCGGCGTCTACCTTAAACCAACTTGAACCTCGCAAATGCTCACTTGTTTTGGAACGGCCACCAAGGATAACACTTACCCCTAAAGAGTGCTGCATGTTTCTTTCAACCTAAGCCACTCTCAGGTTCATGTTACTTCCCTGGTCAAGTCGTCCATCAAAGATCTTGCATTGCATCGATCCGTCCAACCCGTCTATTATTTCCAGATAACTAGATCAGCCAACCTTATGTTCCAGGATCTTGCCCTTGGAGAATGCATCTTGGCCAAGCTGGTTCACCTTGGAACTTTCCCGTTCACAAGCATGATCCCCTATCTTGCCTCAGCTCCCTCTTGGCTCACCTAGTAAGGTTCCATGGTCATCTCAGTTTCCATAAATAATTTCGGTATGGAACACAATACCTTTGAGCTGTGAGTTGAGCTGAAGTTACAACCCAATCAGAACCTCCACTCATCTGCCTCAAAAGGATCCACACTACCTGAGAAATACTTTGTTCTCATCTGAGCTATGTGCTCCAGCACCCTCAGGTAGTCCACTAACCAAGCTGCCCTAGCTGGTGGATCAATCTAGACCACCTCAGCTACTGGCCCAGCTTGATCATTAGCTGCCAAAACAGCTGCCCAATCAACCGGTTAGTCCTCTCATTGTTTGCAACAATTGTTTGGATCATCCCGGTTCACATCACAAGAGGATTCAACTTCCCCTTCCAGCTGCAGCTCAGCTCTCCCCCACTAGAACCTCAGTAGGGTTGAGTTGATTTACAGTCAATCCAGCTTCATTGTTAACTTCCTTCAGCTAAGTCAACAAAAAAACTGGCAGATTAACCATATCATCATCTACTTGTCCGGATGTGTGGGTGAACAACCACAACCCATCCATCCTAGAATCAAGCATGCTCTGATACCAACTTGTAAGACCCGAACCCGGCCGGCTAGGCCGCGGTCGATGCCTCACGTCGCTCGGTCCATACCCTGACCGAACCACTCAATTTTTCGATCTTTATCTATACTTTCGCCTAAGGGCGAAGTCTATCTTAGACCTTAGCTTAGGACTACCTTAGTCATTCACTAGCTTAGATCCTTTCAACTTATACACAGCGGAATATTTTCTACTTAACCATTGGTCTAAAACCAATCTAACACTGGTCGGATCGAATCACCTTAGCCATGGTCAGTATACACAACTACTACCAGCTCCAAGGTTGATCCTGAACCTAATCCAGGTCATACAATAACCGAGGTTCCATTCCCCTAACCATTCTATCTAGATCTATGCAATATTGCTAGATCATACCTTTGCCACATCCACGGAGCTTGATAGCTCATTGTATCAGCTGACTTAGTTGTTTAACTAGCTCATCCAGCTAGCTGAGCTGAACCACTTCACTTGAGGTTCCCAACTCTCTTCCAGCTGATCGAGCTGTGAGGTAGCTTTGCCTAGCTCCCCATCCACTCGTCCAACTCCCCATTATACCTGTATAAACTCTCCCCTTAGGTACTTAGTCATTCAACCAACCATCGCCACAGACCAAGTACCTTTGGGAAGTCTTCAGCTGCAAAACCAACCACAAGCAAACATGCTCCAAAAACTAATAAAAATTCATGATAATTCATGATAATTCATAACTAAGAGAATGGTCAAGCCAGATTTCTCAGAACTGGCCTCGATCATACTGATCTCGCCCATGAACAGCCCATATGGCCATAACTGACCACCTCTAAATCAATGAGATAAAACTAATCTTTCACCATGATAATTCATGATAAATACCCATTAAGAGATATTTGAAGTCGGATCCTAACAATTCCTTCAGGAACTATCAGATCTCCACTTACCTGCCCAACCAAGGCCATGGAGAGATTTCTCTGAACCGGCCACTCCATGATTCAGTACCTCCATGTCTGAACAACATAGAATAAGATTAACAATGCCCACCAGTTCCTGAGTCAATCAACCAACCACCCCACATGACTCAGGACTGATGAGTCTTCACACATACCTAACCGGCCATGGAACCATGTCCCAATGAACCTGGTCAGTCTTGCTCTTCTTCATGGCTCTCAGCCAATCCTGTACCAAACCAAGGTTGATACCTATCATACCATATGATTCCATTACCTCATTGCCACGGCCTGAAGCCATTGGTAATGCAAAACCATAGATCAGGTTCACTCTGAACCACCATGAATCACTAGTTGCTGTATAGCATCTAATTACCATCCCATATGGATGAATTAATTCAACTATGATCTGCCCCTTTCTCCAGGGTCCTGTATCCCTACAATACATCACAATATATGGTCTCCAAGGGCGTGCCATACTTGGCCTCATATGCACCTCAAGAGACACCAACATAAACCACAAAGTAATCATATGTACATGTTACCTTAGACTTGATCTTACTAGATCTTGTGCTTCCTGTATCATGTCTGGCCATGCTCCTCCATTGCACGCCTCTATCATGCCTTATCATATACTTCCAGTATTGATAATATCCAACCATGGGTCGCACCCATCATCCCTTTCATGGAACTTCCATGAAACCAGTTTCTGCAATGCATCCACCTTCAAGGCTGTACAAGCCTTTAGGAGGGGAGTCCGGCCTTCTCCATTCTCTTCTGGCCATTTGCGTGTGTCCCTAAGACACATAGGAAGCCTAGGGTGTGTTCATCCATGATCAAACACCACCCAAGGGTCGTCCATCACTTCTCACTTCAGTACCCATGAAACTGCTTTTCTACACACCACTGCCCTTAAGGCTGCTCTTGGACTTTGAGAGTGAATCCGGTCATCTCCCTTCTTCCCTGGCTATTTGGATGTGTAGTAAGGATGTAGAGGAAGCCTGGGACGTGTTCATCAATGGTGAAAACCCATCACAGGGTCGTTCATAACTTCCCACTTGATTGCCCACAAAACTGCCTCTTTGCTGCCTTCATCCCACTCTTGGGGTTGGATGTTGCCATCCGACTTTCTCTCTGTTTTCTCTGGTTTTTCTTTGTGTTTCAGGAAGAATAATGAAGTCCTGGCGTGCCTGCAAAGGCACGGACCTGCCCTCCTTTTATAGAAGAAGTGGTGGTTACTTTCCAACCATTGCACCTTTTCGCTATTAATTCTGTCCATTGATTTAATCAATGGTACAGATTGCACCCATTCGTCTATGGCAGTTACCAGACGTCCTTGACATGCCTAACTGCTCCTAGATATGTCACACACAAGCCTTGGCTGGTTTCCCAAGCCTCTGGTTCAACCACAAGTGCCCCACCGGCTCACCGGCACACCCGGGTGGTCCACATGGTCCGACCACTGTCCGGACCTGGCCCAACTGCCCAAGACTTGATCACTCAGTCCAGCTGAGTTGAGCTGATCCCCAGCTGACCTAGCTGAGTGAGCTAGTTCATCCAGCTCAGGGAGCTGACACACACTTCAGTGAGCTACACTGAGCTGCACTACACTTCATCTAGCTGGTCAAGCTTGCTCACTGCATCGCCCAGCTGCCATACACTTTGTACAGCTCCTTTATACTTGTCTCCTTCTTGGTTTAGCTATATCTTAGCTTTCTGATGCCCTTATCCTTACTTCCAGACCATGATACCCTTGTATTTAGGTCACATGACCTGACTAGTGCATCTCTTTGCACCATGGTCGATCCTAATGATCATATTCAGAATCGGGGACATGACAGTTTCTATATAATGATGGAAAATATTTGATGCAGAATACTTTGAGTCTCATAGTCAGCTAGCTACAAGATAGTTCCTATCATAGTTTGCTTTGATTATGGAAAAAAATAATTAAACTGTATTTTCATTTTTCAATCCTGAAATTAACAATACCCCCGTTCTTGCTTTTCCTCTGACGTATGTGATTTCAAATGTTATCGGGGAAATTGTTAGTGGTTTTGATTAAGTTAGCGATGTGCAATACAAATAATCACTATTTAAATACATTTACTGGAACACTATTAAAGATCATTCTCATCCAGACAAACCTCCGTTTCACCTGTTATATGTCCAAGAACGTGTTCCTGCTCTTCCATTGAAAGATGAGGGGTGTAACATCCCGAGTTGTGATATATGGAAAGGCTTAAGAGAATTGATTTGGCTACCTAT
Organism: Raphanus sativus; assembly: GCF_000801105.2. NCBI lineage: Eukaryota > Viridiplantae > Streptophyta > Magnoliopsida > Brassicales > Brassicaceae > Raphanus > Raphanus sativus. Next base: position 25,779,689 of record NC_079517.1, on the reverse strand, counting down.
GTCACCAAAGTTGACTTACCTTTTCCGTCACACATCTGTTTAGAACTCCAGAGTTAAGCGTGCTTGGGCTGGAATAGTGAAAGGATGGGTGACCTCTCGGGAAGTGATTCGCGATACCGTGTAAGTGAGGCCAAAGCACGGGGAAAAGTCGGGTGGTGATTGCAGGGTCAGTAAACAATGATTTCGAGCCTTGGAAAATTAACGACCGACCGTTGGATGGGATGGGGCCCACGGGCCGAGAGAGCGGGCGTGGGTGGCCCATTAGCCGTGGGCGGTCGGGGCGTTACAAGGGGTTTGTTTATCTGATACTGATCCTAACGCCTTGTGCTTTAATGGTTAGCCTGAATCACGTAGATTCGTGTCATTGCTTAGGAATCAAAGGCTTCCAAGCTCCAGAGGTACATCAACTGTAACTATCTCTAACTTCATTTAAATCTTGCTTATATGAATCACATAAATCATGTACCTTGAGACTAAAAACGCACGCCTGAAGTACTCATTAGAACTTTAACGGACGAGATTATGAGGCAGTGACGAATTATGGAAGGTCACTAAACTGCACAACTGAGAATCTTCTTCCCTTGAGGTAATAATTTAATCATCAGTCTGCTAAACTTCTCTAATCATTGCTGCATTTGTGTGACATTATCCACGTGCTCTGTTTTTAAGTCTAGAAAGAGTTTCTCTCAGGATTGCACAAGTAAAGGCGTCTTATTAAGTCTAGAGAGCAAAAACTTGATCGCAGTCCCAAATCCTGGTACATGTTAATACATATGTCACACTACCTGATACAGTGGATAGATAGATGATGAGATGTAGATATGTGTGTTTTTTAATTTTCCAGGAATTGTGTGAGTCAAGGTTCCAGAAAACAAAGACGTCAACAACATTGAAAACGGGTGAGAAATTAGATTCTTCTTCACACTGATAGAGTTTCGATATCGAAAGTACACCGATAGTGAATCGTAAACTCAATCCTTCAATGTATAACACTTGAGAATTACAACTCGATAGCAATTTCACTTCTAGATTTGAATCTGAGTAACCGCTGGCCTCACCCAGACGATACACTCCTCAAGTCGCAAGACTCAATCCAAATCTACAAGCTACCTCCATGAGAAAGACGAGTCTGATATTTATACTCGGTTTCTTTTACAACCGCAAAGACTCTCAGTCTAGTAGAGTATCTCTCAAGCTGCCAGCTCAGCAATAAGCTTCTCCAAGCTTATCAATACTCCCCTCCCTTTGACAAGCTTGCCCTCAAGCTTGGGTTGGAAGAAATGTGGACAGATACCCACAAGCCAACAGCTTCTTTATTCGCCATTGCAGGCTTGGTAGCAACCTCAACTCTATCTTCTCACTGTTTTGTATTTGAACATCCAATTCTTTAAACACTTCCTTTGCTTATACTTTGTGTTGCACCCATGTGTTAGCATCATATTCATCTTGCACCACACTCGTAATATGTGTGTCTTCTGCTTTTTCAAGTTTGTCAATACTCCAGAAGGACTATAGTGTTCACTTCTTGCTGCAATCTCAAATTTGACAAATGAGTCCTCCTCACTCCATTGCCGTAGTTGTTCTGCATTTACTGCAGAAACGCTGTCATCTCGTAACACAACCTCAACACTGAAGCACATACAGACACAGTTATGCAGCAACACAACAACTCCAATCTGTATATACTGAGACAGCTTTAGCCTTTGTATCCCTGAAAGTTGTGGATAGGATCTCACGTGAACATGGACCACTGGACCGACGAGATGCAGCGAGAACAACTCCAATTTATCTGCTGCACTATTCTGCTTATGTCTTCGTTGCTCTTGCAATTGTAACAAACTTGCAACACATGTTTGCATAGGCTTGTTCCCATATGAAAACTGCATCAACATCACCTTGTTTCTTGACTGCTCCCTATTAGAATTACCAGACATGGTCTGAGACTGCAGACAGACCAGAAAAAACAGCCCACAAGCAATTTTCTGTAGTTTCTCAGATTTATTCTTCCCCCAAAAACAACTTCCATCACACTGCCCTGTTGTAGCTTTGTACTTAAATCCCCAATCTTTTGCAAACGTTTGTTTCCATGAATCTCTTTGGAGGAACTGTTGTAGTCCATGTAATACATGCATATAAATGTTTTCCTTCTCATGCTGCTGGTCCACGTTTGGTATCTCAAACAGTCTAGCACCAGAAGACGTATTATCAACATAACTCAGTCCTTTGTTCTTCTCCCTGTGTAAAATATTCATTCTCTCAGCCTTATATTTAAAATGCCAACACTACAAGAAATATTCGTATTAGTAGCACCCGAAAAACGCTACTATAGAGCTTTCGTAGCGTTTTTGTAAACGCTCTGACAGCCGCAGCTATGGTAGACCCCCCCATATTATAGCGTTTTTCGTGTGCTATAAAAAATAGAGATATAATAGCATTTATTCGTGTGCTATAAATTAATATTTTACAGCATTTTATTCGTGCTATGGTTTATTTTTTTAAGGCGATTTTTTAGTGCTGCAAAATATTTTATAACAACATTGATATAATGCTATTATATCTCATTTCTATTTTATAATTATTAATTTAATTATTAATTTTAATTCATTAAAATTAAAATTTAATTACAATATATATTGACATTAATCCAAAATTAAAACTAAAATTGAATTTTATTTATTAATTAAAATAATTTACAAATGAAATTAGTTTTACAAAACTAAACCAGCATTTAAAAAAATTAAGTAAACTAAACCAGAAACCATTAACCAAAATCTAATTAACCTTAAACCAAATCTAAACATAATTACCCCTAAACCTAATCTCTCTACTGCCGCCTCCTTCCTGCTTTGCCTCTTTCTTCTCGACGACTCGACGTCTTCCTCTACTCCGTCTCCTTCTCTATATATCTCTACCACCATCTGCTGTCCTCCTAGCCACAGCCTGCCTCCTAACCACACCAGCTAATCCAATCCTGGTAGCATCTTCGCGCGAACCACTGCATCACCAACATACACACATACGTTGGCGAGAACTTGATGGACTCGGTGCTGCAACTCTTGGAACTTCTTTGTTGCCTTGAGGCTTCCTGAAATTACAATCAAATCATAAACACAAGTGTGGAACTTTGAAAGAGAAAGCAGTAAAGGTTGGGACTTTTACCATGAATATAGCATTCTTTGAGAAGGTATAAGAACACAAGCGGAGAAACATGGGTTAAATCTGAAAATGCATGTAAACACAGAGTTCCAGGTGGTGATTCAGCTTCTTTGTGATCCAAACCCATCCAAGATTAATAATTTTTTAAATCTACAAAAGAATCCATGTCAAAGTATGAGTGTGGAGGAAGAATCAATCAAGCAGTTAAATGTAAAATATGTGTGAAGAAAAAAAAACGAAATGATGGTGTTCCAATGAGAGACTAAACCGGTAAGGGAGGGACGGAGAACTGTTGAGAGATTCGTTGATGGACTCGTTGGCGGGCAATCTCAAAGACCTTGAGAGATTCGTCGACAGACTCCAGATCTCGAGTCTTCTCTTTGTTTCCTAACGGAGTGGTGGTGGTGACGAGCGCCTCAGTGGTGGTGGTGGTGACGAGCACGTCGGTAACCGTAGTGGTGGTGAAGAGTGCGACGAATCGAAGGGAGGAATGGTGGTGTAGATGGGAGAAACCTTTCCGATAATGGAGAAGGGAATTACAAAGATTAGGGAACAGGGTAAGAAAAAAAAGGAAAATGAAAAAGGAAAGGAAAACAACATATAGTCCGTTCGATTAAGTTGATCTAACGGTGTAGGATCGAATATAGGCTGATCCACGCCATAAACAAAATAGACCAATAAAAGAAAAGTGCGAGGATTGGTAGATGAGTGATTCTGGACCTTTGATCTAAATCAATCAATGGCTCTAAAAAAACAATACAAATTATCTTTCTATTTACTTATGGCTATTATAAAAAATATATAAACTTTAAATAATCTGATATCATAATTTAAAATTAGAAATATAAATCTGGTATTTTTTTTTTTTTAGTTGTATGATTGACTAAAATATTGAAATAATAAAATGAGAATGAGAATATTTCTTTATTTTGTATATTGTTGTTTGTTATTTAGTGGTTTAATTTTATTTTGTAAATGTATAATTTGAAATTTTATATATAGGTTTGAGTAGTATATTTATCTTATATGGATTATAATTTGTTTAAAATTTTAAGATTTGATGTTTATGATGTATGTTATATGTTAATATGAGGTATGTGGTTTAGGGTTTAGGGTGTAGGGTGTAGATTTGAGCTTTGGTGTTTGAGGTTTAGAATTTAAATTACAGATTTGATTTCTTAAATGATTAAAGTTTGATTTTAGGTTTTCTTGTATAAAGTTTTTTTTAAATTAAATTTAGGTTTTATTTTTTATTAAGTGGAGATATGGTTTATGTTTAGAGTTAGGGTTTAGGATATATAATATAATTGAAGATTTAAGGTTTATATTTTGTAAGTTATAACTTAAGATTAAAACAATGAAAATTTGAGTTTAATTTTAAGATTATAGGATATGTTGTAAAAAGATTAGAGTTTTAATTGTGTTTTGAGTTTAGGGCTAAAACATACTTAGTGTTTTGGAGTTAAATTTTATAATTAAGATTTTTAAAATATACTATATAATTATAAAGTTACAAAATTAAAAAGTTTGAAAATTACAAATGTTCATTTTGAAATTTTGTTATAAGTGTTGGATGTTGAAGTTTAGGGCATGTTTAGGGTTTAGATCTTGAGGTAAAAAAATATTTTGTTTTTTTTTCTAATTTATTATCAGTATTTAGATTTTCTTTTTATCATATTATTTGTTTTTTATCTTTAGATTTTATGATGAAATACTCAAAATTTAGGTTTTAGGGTATGTATTAATATTTTTATATTCCATAAATTATCTAAAAATACAGGATTTTTTATAGCATAACTTATTCAAGAATACAGACAACCACTCAAAAACAAATCAACCAGGAGCATATATTGTTAACAACCAAATAAGAGGCAATCTTCCCAATTTTCCAAGTGCATCCTCCTTGCCCGTCAAACAAACAGGTCGTGTAAAATCTTCAACTACCGTTGATGCAGTGGAATCAAGTCCAGCTGATCGCTCATCGCACAAGAGCACCTCAGAAGGAGTTACACTTTCATCAAGTACTACATACAATGCAGGAAGTTAAGTGGATCTTTGGAAACAGGACCAAACCCGCCTTGTCCGAGCTTGCTTCTGAGAGAGAAGTCATCAATTGCTGTAGCTAACACTTGAAACTCAAAGAGCGGAAGCTCCTCTAGCTTAAATTGGTTAGAAGCAGGCTCATCACCACTATTAAGTTCTTCCATTCTCTTTCACAGTTGCTCTACGCTTCTGTATTTCTGTGGTTCTGCTAAGGCAGTGATTGAAGAAGCAAACAAACTATGTTTAAAGGAAAAATCAGAAACAAACAACATTCAATGAGTAGAAAACTCTAACCTGGACGCTTTTTGAGTTTCCGGCAAGCTAACAAAATGCAGACGACAGCAATCAACACAACGCCTAGCACAGGTTAATAAGCATACTTAATAACATAACATATCATATCTCTCTGGATATAATAAGATAATGTAATAAAAGTCTGAGATTTAGATGTCTGGTTACCGCAAAGACAGAGTAGCAAGAGGCACAAGATTCTCATAATGTTGATGAGTACGCCTTTTTCCTTCTTCAGACGCCATAAGAACAATCTCAAATCTTAATACCCTTTAGTAAAGAAACGATCTTTCAGAGCCAAGTCATGAGTTTACTGTCTGAAGCTACAAACTTGACCTGCAAATCTGAATCAAGAAGTAAACTTATTGGGTAAAGGAAGTAGCTTTATGTTTTTACTTGATATGAGAAATGGTTGTGAAGTAAAATGACTAACACTTACTGCTTTACTGGTCTTCTTGGCGCTCTTTGCTCACGGGAGAATGTCTATCTCGCAATTTCCCGGTGGCGAAGACAGGAAGAAGAACAAGTGCATATCTGCTCAATTCAGGTAGAACACACAACAGATAAGGATAAAAGATTCGAAGAAAATTATCAGAACATTGATAGAATGTAGCCAAAAAAGAAGAATCTTTCTAACCTATCCTTGACACTTCTACAAAGCTCTATTGATTCGAGCTTTGCAACTTTGAAATCGAACTTACAAACCACCGCTTATTAGGTTATGGCGAAGAGAAAGTATCTTCAGCATAGAGAGCGGTCGATTCTCGATTTGAAGTTGAGAAGAAGGTGGAAGAGATAACGATAGAGGACGAAGACGGATCTGAGGTTTCTTTATGTGGTGGTGGAGGTCACGGTCGCGACTCCGGAGAAGACAGAGACCGGCGAAAAATCTGAGAAGCGATGGTGGAGGAGGTGGTGACGAGCGATGGTGGTGGAGATGGTGACGAGCGATGGCGGATGGGAGAGATGGCGATGGTGGTGGTGACGACTGACGAGCGACAGTGTTACCATCACTGCAACTCCGACAGCAGCTCCTTGGTGGCTTCATCTCCTCCACCTCCACTAATATTCTTCGATTTCAATCTGAGAAGAAAAAAAAATATCATCGAAGGGGGATTCTTAGAGAAGATAAGAGATAAAATGATTTTGATAAAAAAAAAAGAGATAAAATGATTTTTTTTTCTAAGTGTTTTGGCGGAAGAAACTAAAATTTTCGCACAAAAGTGTTACCGTAAATGAAATTCCCAAATTTTGTTTCTCCGCTTAACAAAATTTTATCGTAGTGTAAATTTAATGCTATGATAGAGTTGGGATCTGATTTTGGTATTTTTGGTAGCAATTGGTGAATTCGTGCTATCGGAAACTGCTACCAATACTCATATTTCTTGTAGTGCAAGTCTTGGAATACTTCTTCAGGGTAATCTGCTCATGTCCTGAATGCAACCAGATAGCATCAGAATACCGTAGCACCTCTGCAGAATCCACATTAACACTAAATTTGTCAGTGACACATGAAGAAGCTGGTATGAATTCATCTGACTTCGTGCTTTGTAAAGGATGTGATTCTTCTCTGCTATAAACAGCACCGCTGCCAACCTAATACGGTGACACCGGAAGCAAAATACCAAAATCTGATTGTGAACGAGTTTCTGATGCTGCTTGTAGTTGTTTACAGCTCTTCACTTGTTGGAATGGTGGCAGAGAAGCAGGTGTATGTGTTTCAGGTGATTCTATAGAATCAGTCTTCTCCAAGGTTGCTATAGCTTCCTTTTCACAATTCTTTTCATGAACAACTTCTGCTCTGAGAATCTCTGTCGAGCTGTGAGATGATGCTTTCACACACCCAAGTTCTGTCTTCTTAGCACTCGTAGATACTGTTTCCTTTGGCGGTATCACATCTGACGGGAAACTACTCTTGGCTGGAGCAAAGTGAGCAAGTAATCTCTTCTTAAAATTTGACCAACTCAAGAATGAATCTTTAGACCTTTCTTCATTGTACCAATCTAGTCCATCTCCTTCTAGGCTCTCAGACACCAAGACAAGCTTAGCTTCTTCGTTAAACTGGCCAGCTCTGAAAATCTTTCCACTCGACAAATCCAGCCATATGGCATAAAACCATCAAACTTTGGCAACTCATATGTGTCACTGTCAACTAAGCTCACACCACTTGACTTTAACAAACCACCACGCAGCTCAGACAAAAGATGATTACTCCGATAGCCTAACGATTTAGTCTCCGGTTTATCAATTCCATGTGAATTTGTTACCTGAATATTATGATCGGAAGATTTGGAAACTCCTTTGCCTTTCATTTCACTTCCAGGACGAAAGCTGCGCAACTGTTCCAAACCTTTCTGAATTTCTGCATTGTACTTTATCATCTCCGGATCTTCATCGCTTCCAAACCGTAACCACAAGGATTTCTTCAGTGAATCCCAACTGTCGAACAACCACAATGATTGTCGCCATTGAAACCAAGATACAGCTTCACCATCCATGAAACTCTGAGCAAAATTAAGTTTGTCATCGTCCTCTGTGAAATCCTCCCGCACAAAGAACTCCTCCAACCCAAAAATCCATGATCGCAAGTCATCGCCTGTGAAGATTGGAATCGCTACACACTCCGTTGCCATTGACTCTGATCTAGACGTCACACTGCGATTCTTCAATTCTCTCACCGTCGGAGAATTCACGATCGTCGTAATCAGCTAAAGCACCACCTTCGCTGTGGCATTCACACGATCCGAGCTCACTGTCAACGTCGCAGAGATCGAACGGCTCACCGCACCAATTGATAGAGTTTCGATATCGAAAGTACACCGATAGTGAATCGTAAACTCAATCCTTCAATGTATAACACTTGAGAATTACAAATCGATAGCAATTTCACTTCTAGATTTGAATCTGAGTAACCGCTGGCCTCACCCAGACGATACACTCCTCAAGTCGCAAGACTCAATCCAAATCTACAAGCTACCTCCATGAGAAAGACGAGTCTGATATTTATACTCGGTTTCTTTTACAACCGCAAAGACTCTCAGTCTAGTAGAGTATCTCTCAAGCTGCCAGCTCAGCAATAAGCTTCTCCAAGCTTATCACACACTCACCCACTTGCACTTATAAAGCTTGATTCTTAACACTACTAAACAAACTTCTTTGTTTTTGCTCATCGTATCATTTGAATTGGAAACAACATAGTTCTTTACAGGTTGCGTCATAAGTGCAGTGGTAAGCCAAGCCATGTTGGTGGTAGGAGAGAAAAATCTACATCTGATACTTAACATTCCCATGGATGTCTATGGTGACCAGAAAAGGATCCAACAACTCATCGCAGAATTTCTGCTAATTATTGTTCACTTTGCACCCACCGCAGGTTCTGTGGAGCTCAATCTACCCCGGTTCTGAAACAAATGTCTTATACGTTCTCTGCTATACACACATGGAGTTTCATGTAACCTTTTGAAGCCTTTATAATTTTTTATTTATTTATCAAACAACGAGCACTGGGTCTGGGATTCATTACCGCCAAAGAAAGTGCAAGATATGTTCCACAATAGCATATGGACAAGTCGTGAAGCAGAGTCCTATTTCTATAGTAAATGTTGTCTTTAATAGTGTTACTACTTAAACTTCTAAAAATTAATGACCAAACATTTGTAAATCCTTGGGATTTTAAGAGTATGGTCAATGGTCTAGTAAAAAAAAGCTTCTTTAGCTTCAGTATATAATCAGTTATCATAATTGTTTGCAAGTTGTTGAAAATTTAGAATCTAACCTATATTAAAAGGAGAATATAATCAACAATGAGGCTGTCCACGTGGGCATAAAAAATCCACCAATCAGAAGCAAATTTTTATACACGTCAGATAGATTTAACCGTCTAGGCTTCGTGATTCTGCTTAAGCCCAATTCGATGCAGTCCACTTCCTTCTCCATGCGGGCTTTATTTAATTTGTTATTGGCCCTTTCAAAAAACCAAACCTACGATCAATAAATCGATCATCGTGACCTCTAACACTTCGTCTTCTCCGATTGAAGATCACAGAAACTCAGAGTTAATCAACCCACTTCTAAACAATCAATTCTCAACTTTACTCCCCTCAGTCAAAACACTCTTAATGAACCCCTTTCACCTCCCTCTTTTTCTCCTTCTTTATATACTGTTTTCTTTTCCTTTCTACAAACCAAAACCCTACAAACGCTCTAAGCTCAAGCCATGGCCATGAAACCAAACGGCAAGTCCCCTGTCTCCTCCAACAATGATGAAATCCTAGTGTTCTTCAAAGATATCTCACTAGGTCCCCATGAAACCCATTTACGCTACCGTCTAATTTATTTTGAGAGGCTCCTGAGTTATTTGGACAATCGAAGAATCAGTGTGGTGCGATGCATATCTGGGAGGCCACAAACATTGAAAAAATTGGCTTAGAGCTGCTATGATCAAGATGGAGGTCGCTTCACAGGGTACCAATCTCACGACGAAGTTCTTGCATCCTAATGATTACGTTGTGCGTAGGTTCGATTCTCAAAACACTATATTGGTTTGTGGGCTTCAGAAAAGTTGAGAACTTTGCTTTAAATTTGTATGCAGGAGATCGGTGTTGAGTTGGAGGCTAAATAGAAGAAATATCTTCCCAGACAAAGACATAGTTAAGAGGTATATACAAAGCATTTTAGTGACTGGCTTTTTGACAAGAAGTGCAGAAGTTGAATATTTTCTTCATATTCTGCAGTCATTGAATGATGAAACTAAAGACTCAGCTTGCTTCACGAGAAAATTTTATGCCAAATCTGCAAAAGCTCCTGCTAGAATTGAAAAGGTAAATTTGCTCCTTTGCACATGTAATAATTTCAATTAACTTGGCAAGTCTGATGTTTGGGTAAGATTTGTATTCTTTAGTCTTTTTTAAAAAAATTCTTAGATATCATTTGATTACTGTTTTGGTTTTTAGGGGAAGTGTTATGAACAAAGTTATAAAAGGGAAATCCAAAGTACTTTATTCACAACGATCACCGAAAGAGAGAAAAGCAAATACAAATCGCTACTGATTAACTCCAGTTAATCAGAGCTCACGATCTCCAGATCGCCATTGATGAGTACCAGCTCTCTCAAATCAGTTTACAAGATATAATTTCGATAACCGTCTCCACAGAACAAATTCTGTATTTATTATTCTATTTCCCATATTAATGAAACCCTCTCTCTGCCACAGAGTCTTTCATTACTTCCTTCTATCTTTGTATTTACTTCTCCACGCCAAGTCCCTCCTTTCCTCTCTTGTTCTTCCTCACATACACTCTTCGGGGCATAACAATACCCGGCCCAAAAAGACGAAGCTTGTCCTCAAGTTCAAATTCTGGATACAGGCTCTCCACGTCATCTGCAAGCAACCACGAACACTCATGAAGAGGAAGGCCCTCCCACTGTAACAACACCTCCAATGCTCCCTTATTATCATATCTTGTCTCCAAAATCTTAGCCGGTGTCAACACCAAACGACCATCATCCGCTAACATGTTTGGTAACTCCGAGACTTGCACATCTGAACCAATCACTTCCTTCAACTGAGATACGTGCAACACATTAATATGTATCTTAGCCGACGGCGGTAACTGCAGACGATACGCTGACTTTCCAATCCGTTCCAACACCTCAAATGGACCATAAAAGCGAGCCGCCAACTTCTGACAGAACCGACGACGCACAGAGTGTTGACGGTACGGTCTTAACTTCAAAAACACGCGCATGCCCACTTTAAATTCTACATCTCGCCGATGCTTGTTAGCAGCCTTCGTCATCCTCATCTGAGCCCTTGCCAACGACTCTTTAATTTCCACAAGCATCTCATCTCTTTTTCTCATCTACTGCTCCAATTCAAAGTTCCTAGTAGATCCATCCTCAAAGCGTAACAAAGTCGGAGGATCACGACCATAAACCACTTTAAAAGGTGTCGTATTCAAAGCGGTATGGAAGGATGTATTATACCAATATTCTGCCCACATCAGATACTTAAACCACTTCTTCGGATGAACTGACGCAAAGCACCTTAGAAACGTCTCCAAGCAGCGGTTAAGAACTTCCGTCTGACCATCGGTTTGAGGATGAAAAGCTGAGCTGAACTTCAACGTTGTACCAGACAGCTTAAAGCTTTCCTTCCAAAATGAACTGAGAAAGATCCTGTCCCGATCAGACACAATAGACTCAGGATAGCCATGAAGTCGAACCACCTCCTGAACAAACTTTGCTGCCACATCTGAAGCCGTGAACGGATGGCGAAGCCCAATGAAATGACTAAACTTGCTTAACCGATCCACCACAACAAATATGACGTTAACACCTCCTGACATCGGTAACCCTTCAACGAAATCCATACTGATATCCTGCCAAATTTGAGACCGAACCGGGAGAGGTTGCAACAATCTAGCTGGAGATAAAGTCGAGTACTTATGAGTTTGGCACACAACACACGCCGCCACATGAGCCTGAACCCTGAGCTTCATTTTCCTCCAGTGAAATTGCTGCTGAATCCTTTTCAACGTACGCAGAACTCCAGAATGGCCCCCGAAGCTTAGTGTCATGATACTCCTTGAGTAACACCAGTATAAACGCAGAGTTTGCTGGAATCATCAAGCGACCTTTGTAAAACACCTTATCATTAGCCACACTGAAGCCTTGTTTAACCTCCACATTACTCAGTAACTTCTGTTTACTGAGTTCAGATACGCATCCGCTTCAATTTCAGCAAACAATTCTTGAAGTTGAATAGCCTGAGGTACCGTCAACGCTAGTAACTGAGAACTACCCGCTTCAACTTCAGGAGCCAGCATGCGTGATTATCCATCGGCCACTTTGTTTTCAACTCCAGGTTTGTAAACGATTTCAAAATCGTACCCCAACAACCTCGTCAGCCACTTATGATATTCCATCGACACTTCCTTCTGCTCCAATAAAAATTTCAGACTTTTCTGATCAGTATGAACTTGAAAATGCCTCCCAATCAGATAATGCTTCCACTTTTGGATTGCCATGACTACTGCCATCAACTCACGCTCGTAGATCGGTTTAAGTTGTTCCCGTGCAGACAAAGCATTATTGAAATACGCTATGGGCCTCTTCTTTTGCATCAAAACGGCTCCTAACCCGAATCCAGACGCATCTGTCTCAACTACAAAAACCTCATTGAAGTCTGGGAGTGCCAACACAGGCGCAGAGCACAAAGCCTTCTTGAGTTCATCAAAAGTCTGTTGAGCCACCTCTGTCCACAAAAATTGTTCCTTCTTCAACAGTTCTGTCAACGGTCGTGCAATAATACCATAAGCTTGTACAAAGCGCCTATAGTAACCCGTGAGGCCCAAGAATCCCCTTAGGTGCTTCACTGTTTTCGTAGTTGGCCAGACTCGCATCGCCTCTGTCTTCGCCGGGTCCGTTGCCACTCCATCGGCTGTAATGATGTGACCCAGGTACTCTACTTGAGACTGACCAAACAAACATTTCTTCATGTTGGCAAATAGCTTGAACTCATCAAACAGCTTCAAGACCATTTGCAAGTGAATTATATGTTCCTCAAGAGACTTGCTATATATCAACACGTCGTCAAAGAACACCAAAACGAATTTACGAAGAAATGGCTTGAATACTTCATTCATCAAGGCCTGAAATGTCGCTGGAGCATTAGTCAAGCCAAAAGGCATGACTAAAAATTCATAGTGTCCTTCATGTGTGCGAAATGCAGTCTTCTCTACATCCCTCTCTAACATCCGAATTTGATGATAGCCAGATCGGAGATCCAGCTTAGAAAATACTGCTGCACCATTCAGCTCATCCAGCAATTGATCGATGACCGGAATGGGATATTTATCCGGCACTGTTGCTCGAGTCAGAGCTCTGTAATCGACGCAAAATCGCATTGAGTTATCCTTTTTGCGCACCAACAACACCAGACTTGAAAACGGGCTCTTACTTGGCCTAATAATCCCCTGCTTCAACATGTCAGCTACCATCACTTCCATAATCTCTTTACTGGCATGAGGATATCGATAAGGCCGAACAGAAATAGAAGTCACTCCCGGTAATAGATGAATAGCATGCTCACGACCTCTCACCGGTGGTAACCCCTCTGGAATAGCAAAGACACGTTGCATTTCCTGTAATACTCGCTCAACTTCTGCAGGAATGACGGTCTTGGAAAGCAAGTGATTATTAAACTCCAGCACGGCGCCTTTATTATACACCACTGCCTTCTTCTGCATTGTCTTTAAAGTAGATGGCTTGCCGTGTAAAGATGGATCACCTTTGAGTAACACAGGCTTGCCATTATAGTTGAAAGCAAATTCATGAAGATCCCAATCCACCAAACATTTGCCCAACGTGCGAAGCCATTGTACACCCAGAATAATATCAGCTCCTCCTAACTCCAAGGCAATAAAGTCATTCACAAATGACAATCCCTGAATGGAAAACTCCACTCCCGAACAGACTCCCAAACCATCCACTGAAACTCCTGTTCCCAATATGATTTGCAACCCACTCATCTCCATCAGCTTCATATGCGTTTTGTTGACAATGTATGGAGACACAAAATTATGCGTGGATCCACTATCCAACATTACTACCACTTGCTCCTTGCCAAAACACGCTAGCATCTTCGTCGTAGTTGGTGAATCCTTCCCCAAAAACGCATTTAACGATAACGTCATCAACTGTTGTGTGAAATCTTCCACTCCTTCTTTTCCCCACTCTACTAACTCAGCATCCAAAACTTCCAAGGATAGACCCTCTACCACCGTCATAATCTGCAGTGTCTTATTAGGACAGTCATGATCAGGTGAATATTTTGCAGGACACTTGAAGCAAAGACCCAGATGTTTGCGTTCCTTCAACTGCTCTCGCGTGTACATATACTGAGGTCTGTCTCCAATTGTCTCTTTCTTATCAGCTACAGCTGCAGGCTTCGACACTTCGCCTTTAGCTTTAACCGTCGTAGTAGTAGAACGCCAAGTAACATAAGGTTTGCGTGTTCCTGAGGTTACCACTCCACTCAACACCTGACACAAAGCACTCGACTCCATCTTTGTTACTGCCTCCTTGTGCTGCCTCAACCCTTGTGGCTCTTTGATCTTAATCACTTCTTGCATTGCAGGTTTGAGACCATTGTAAAATATGTCAATCAAGCTCTTCTCAGTCACGTTGGGTACAATCCCTGCGAGTTCTTCAAACTCACTAATGTAGTCTTGTACCGATCCCGTTTGCTTGATACCAAACAATCGCTTCCCTGGTTCCTCCTCTACATTACCACAAAAGCGATCAACCAAACGCTTCTTAAACTGGCGCCAATCAACAAATGGATCCGTCTCCATCTCTCCATTATACCAATTCAAAGCCGGACCATCTAAACTCATTGAAACCAGCTGTAGACGATCTTCACCATGATAGTTGCCTAACCTGAAATATCGTTCCACTCGCGCAATCCAATTAAAAGGACGCGATCCATCACAAACAGGCAGTTCAATCTTCTTAAGCAAACCATCACGAGCTTCCATCACACTCCGATAACCTAACGATCGATCGTTTCTCACTACTTCCGGAATCGTCGAAGGTACCTGTAACGGTGGATTGGAAGAACCAGCGATCTCCTTCCCTTGCGCCTTCTCCATGGAATAAATCCTTCCATCCGTGTTACAAGCCGAGTCATCTCCTTCACGTTGAAATCGACCGACTCCAACTTCTTCTCGATCGCCTCAAATCGCGATTGAGAGCTGTGAAACTCTTCCGCAAGCTTTGCACACCCAAGCTTGATGAACTCCACATCCTGAGTAAGATCTTGCACCTGGCCTCGTACTTCACTTGCGATCTGATCATCGTCTTCCAACGACCCCATCGCGTATCTCGATCCGAAGTCACAACGCACCAATTTGTTATGAACAAAGTTATAAAAGGGAAATCCAAAGTACTTTATTCACAACGATCACCGAAAGAGAGAAAAGCAAATACAAATCGCTACTGATTAACTCCAGTTAATCAGAGCTCAAGATCTCCAGATCGCCATTGATGAGTACCAGCTCTCTCAAATCAGTTTACAAGATACAATTTCGATAACCGTCTCCACAGAACAAACTCTGTATTTATTATTCTATTTCCCATATTAATGAAACCCTCTCTCTGCCACAGAGTCTTTCATTACTTCCTTCTATCTTTGTATTTACTTCTCCACGCCAAGTCCCTCATTTCCTCTCTTGTTCTTCCTCACATACACTCTTCGGGGCATAACAGGAAGTTGTGGCTTCTGGATCAACTATTCAAGAAGCATGTCTATGGAGTGTACGTTTTTGGCCATATTTACTGCTAAATATTTACAAGTTTAAACCCCGAGCTGTTATATTGTTTGAGTAGGCAGGAGTAACTGATTGGATTATGAAATGATCTAAGTTCAATAAAACATACATATTTATGAAGACTAAGGATAAATCGTTTTCGGAATGGATGCTTCGTTTGGTTAGATCTCTGAGGAGGCTAGAGAGCTTGAAAAACAACTCAGACAGACTTTGAGAAGGTATTGCCTTCAGGTTTGTCTTACTGTCTATAAACCCAAGATTAATGTTTACAATTCCCTAAGTTCTCCTATAACAGGTTGGTTCTCACTACAACCAGAAAAATAGAATTTAGGGAAGAGACGAATGCTTTTTTAGTCAAAGGAAAAGAAGTGAGCAAAGTTGAGACTGAAGTTGGCGAAGGAGGACTTACAGTCACTGAATCCTCCGACGTCCAACACATTTTCTCCTAGATAGGTGTTTGAGGTGAGTTTGGTCAACAGAAAGTAAAAGAACTCAAGAGTGGGATGAACAGAGACGTTTTATTAGAGTCGGAATAACGAGGGTACAAGAGTAAGGAAGCCGGCTAGTCGATGCTCGGAAAGCTCCTAGCCGGAAGTACAAGAGAAAGCGGCGAGATACAAAGAGAGTAATGGAAACCCTAATCTAGCCGCAAGTCTGTGTGTCTAAGTGGTCATCCCCTTCCTTCCTGTCCTCAACTCCTTATATAGCCTCTTAGGTCGGTTAGCTTTGACCTAATTCGTCCTCTTTGTTATGGGCCTTTTGTCTTGCAGGCCCAGTCGGGACAACTGTTCGGCCCGGGCCGCTTGGTCGCTGTCTTCGGCTGCTCGTCCTCTATCCAAAGTGGTCACGAGCCGAGTCGCGACTCGTCGGGAGCCGGCTTCGAGCCGATCATCCTTTGAGTGATAGTAATGGGCCTCCTGTTCGCTGGGCCTTGTGGGTGGTGACAATCCATCCCCAACAGTAAGTCCCCCCCTAGTTCGTTGTCGAGTCGAGCAATCGATCGCAGCGAATTAGTTAGTTAGGGCTCGAAGAATAGGAGGTTCAATCTTTTGATTCCCTGATTCCGTCGAGAAGCCATTGACGGAGAGATTTTCCCGGTCTTTTCGGTCGAACAACCGATCCGTCATCTACTTGGTATCCCAGGCGAGTTCTGGTAAACCGACAAATTGATTGTGTTTTGTTCGTGATATGACATTGAGCCGCCATCGGTTTTCGATCAGGAAGCCGAAACGTCGCTAGGGTTTTCGTCTAGGATCCGAAGGGTCGCGTTTGAGGGCGACGCGCGAGCCCGCCGACAGGCCCAATTAGGCCCGCTTAGAGCTAATGATGGCACCTCGTGGGAAGCGCCTCCCCTCTCTTTATAAATAAGAGACCTCTCTCGAGATCTCTCATTCTTCTCTCAGTTATCAGGTACTTTCTCTCTCTATCATTTCTCTCTCTAACTTTTGCTCTCTAGTTAAGGTCCCTTACTCGGTATGTCGACGAGCAAACGACTCTCTCGAGAACAGAAAGGGAAGATGACTGTGGATACGGTTGGGTCCGACAGCGATCTAGAGACAGTCCGCGGCTCCGACGGTAGCGCGGAAGCAGCTCATCGCGAGGCGATGATGGATACGGAGAACATGAGTAGGAATGAGCGAGTGCTCGTCTCGGAGGCGATGGTCGCATCTCATGGAGATGACGATGGCCATGACCCGATTACCGAGTCGATGGTCCCCAGCTGTTATTATCCGGACGTAATCTTCGAGGATCAGCGCAGACTCGACCCAGAACGAATTCGTCCCTCGGTAGTGGAAGGGCAGGATTGGCCAAACGTCGAGCCAACCTGGTCCACCTTTAAGTCGGTATCGAGGCTTCTGTGGAAGCGTAAGGCATTCGGTCTCACATTCATTATCCCCAGGGAGGACCAGAGGCCTTGGTCTCCTCCGAAGGGATACCAGTGCGTGTACGAGTCGTATTTCGAAGGTGACACGAAGCTGTGGTTCCCGATTCCTCGGCTCGTTACCGCCTATACGATGCGCCGAGGAGCCCAACTTAGTCAGTTCCTGAACGGAGCTAGGCGACTAGCGGTCGTTGCTGGTGGTTATCGGGGCGGAGGCCGGCGTTGCTCTCAACGTTCGAGCATTCGAGGAGTTGGTCTCACTGAAGATACAGCAAGGCCTGATCTCGCTGAAAATACGTCCTAATTACAACGTGGTGACGGGTTACCCCACCAAGACGAACAACTGGCAGCGATCGTATTTTTATGTCAAGTCCGATCGGGCGGCATTCGAGGAGCCGTTGAAGACTGGCTACCGTGTCTTATGGAACAATGAGATTGGTATAGAATATCGATTGGTCTTTTATTGTTTTGCGCGTCTGAACCTTGTTCCTTTGTGTCTTTGCAGTTCCTCATTCGAATTCCGAGCAGTACGAGGAAGAGTTTTTGGAGAGTGCTCGGGTGGTTGCGTCTCGGAAACAAGATCATTGGGACAACTTTTCCTTCAGTAGGATCCGTGAGTCGGCTGGTCGGATTAGACAACGTAAGTCTTTCGGACCTTTCTCTTTTACTCGGTCCCTTTTAGAAGATCTTAACTCGTTTCCAATTTGTCTTGCAGAGGTTTGGCGTTCGGACACGATTCCTATCATCACTAAGAGGTCGAAGAGGATTAACTTGTTCAACAAGGACGAACAAAGGGAGATAAACCGAGCAAAAGCCATGAGGGAGTTGCCGGATTTGAGCTTGATCGTCGGGAAGCAGCTAGGGTTCGTGGAGCCGGATCAAGCTGCAAACGCGGATTCTCCCGATCTGGGGGACCCAAACGTGGCCGAGTTAGATGTCGAGACTCGGCTCGCGGGGAAGAAGAGCAGCAAGAAGAAGAGACAGGAGCTCGCAGCTTCCGAGGAGAAGCAGCCTGAGGAGACTTCTGCAGGCGGAGATACCGAGCCGGAGAAGAAACGGGCGCGAAAGGATCCCGTCGAGGCTCGAGCTTCCTCTGTGGAGGAAGGAGAACTCCGAGCCTTGGAGCCGAGTGGCGGTTCCCACGATGGCGGTGTCCCGGATCTTTCCCTTGGTGGCGATCGAGCAGAAGACGCCCAAGAGGCTTCTTCGAAGGCAAAGAAAAAGAAGAAGTCGAAGAAGAGCAAGAAGAAGGACGCCGGCGGGTCCTCGGAGCAGGAGGCGGCGACAGATGCTGAGCAAGGAACTTCAGATGTTCCGACTGCTGTTACTCCTGCTGAAGAGACAGCAGCGCGCGAAGATGCGGGGGAAGCGAACAAGCCTCCCCTGAGAGCTCCGCAGGAGAAAAAGGATGCGCCGAAGAAAGTCCAGGGATTCTGCCCGGATAAAGTTGATTTCATCTACAAGCGCGATACCCCCTAGTTTGCAGCAACAAGGAATGCGCTCGCTTCGTCCGACAGGTTCGAGGGAGTTCCGATCATCTTCCGCTCGTGAAGGACCTTGTCTTCCAGGACGACTACACCGTTGCTGCCGGCTCTTCGGTCAGGGTAAGGGCGAATCTCTTGCCGTGCACGTTCCTCGTCTCCTTCTGAGTACCTTTTTCTTTTTTAACTCTTTGGATGTCGTGTTGTAGAGCCAAGGAGACTGGAACGTAGTCGTCGGTAAGTACGACAAGGCGCTGAAGGAAGCCTACGCCACGATCGATAGGCAGAGGCGCAACGGCAAGGAAGCGACCCGTGCTTTGGAAGACATGCTGCGCAAAAAGGATGAGGCAGTTATTCGGGAGGAGGCCATCAGGGACGAACTCTTCCAGAAAGAGGCTGCCATGAACAAAGAGCTGAAGAGAGCTCGGGAACTGGTCAAGAAACTGGAGGGGGAGAAGGCCAAACTAGCAGGCGAAAAGGAGACCCTTGAGAAGAAGATGGCTGCTGCCGACTCGGCGCACTCCAAGGAGATGGACCGTCTAAGGGATGCGCGCCGTTACGAGGTTACTCATGAGCGAATCCGGGTAATGGCGGCGATGCATGGGAAGTGCGCCGTTCGTTTCAAGAGGGTCCAGGATCGGGAGACTCGTCGCGATAAATTTGAAGACGCGCGGTGCATGCTCGGTCAGGCTCGAGGGATGAGGCGTTGTCTCGAAGGGATGAAGGCAACAGGTAAGAACATCCCTCAGGAGGAAATCGATACCTACGCCGGGCTAGAGAAGCATTACGACGCTGAGATGAGGCGTTTGGACGTAGGCGAGCTTCCAGAGAAGGACCTCTCTCTGTCTCCTCTTGTGCTCGAGTCGCGGTTCGTCATCCAAGATATTTTGGATAGAGTCGACAAGTACGGATCGAACATAGATTTGCTCGATTCTGAAGCCGCCAAGGCTCTTCGCACTCCTCTCAGGGAGCAAGGGGATCGATCCGAGGGACCATCAAAGAGTCTTCTTGAAACCGTCCAGTCTCCCGTTCGCTCTGCTTCAAAAGATCCGCCTGCAAACCCCGAGAAGACGACCGATCCGAATCCCGAGCTGCCTGCTTCCGGTACGCCGGCGAAAGTGGTCTTTGTTACCGATTCGTCGTCTTTCGAGCTTTCTGACCTGAATGCGAGCGGAGAACGCTCCGAGTCTTTCCCCGAAGAAGCGATTCCGGCCTCATCTCCCAACAAAGGTCAAGTCTTGAACGCAGATCCTCCTTCGAAGCCGTCTGTCGGTGCGTCGGACTCGGGCTCCTCGAAGAAGAATCCCTCTGTGTCGGGATGATTATTTATGTTTGTTGTATCCGTTTTCGGCCTTTCGGCCTTGTCTGTTTGACACTATCTCTTTTCTCGGCTAAGGCCTTTTGTTGTATGAATTATTGCCTTTGCTTTTTATTTTAGACTTGAACGTTTCTTTATATATTTCAGTAAGTCTTTAACTTATAAATATATAAATCATTTTTCGTTCCTTCGTCTTTAACCGAGAAACGGATTCATTCGGGTGGCTGCTCGCGTTTGCCAGCGAGTCCCCCCCCTTTTCAGATAGAACAGGAGATTAAAGGTCGTTGATCGTTTATATTTTGCTTATTCAACGAAACTTTTACAAGCAGTCGTTTAAGTGAATACAAAGAAAACTTTAATCGTTCTATTGAACTACTGAGGAAAAGGTTTCGAGACGCATCGCAGTAACCGAGGAAACCATTGGTCGGCCAAACCGTCATTCTTCGGTTAGACTTGGTCTAAAATTTCCGTCGGGTAGCCGGTCAATGCGTGACGCATAGGTGACGCGAGGCTGTTATTCCCTTCGACTGATGTCTGATCAAGACTCAGCCGACTAACTTGGGCGAGTGCTCGTGCTCCGCTTGAAAAAGGGGCTGGCATCGTTTGATCGGAGAAAAGTGACTGTTCGTCATTCCTGTGTAAAAAAAGTTTGGACTTTGTTTTGGTTGGGGCTGGACCCTGTGAAGGGATGCCTACGTACCTCGGATGAGGATCAAGCCTTTCGTAGTTCGTTTGACCGAGTGAAAGTGGCTGTGGTAGCGCATTCACTCGGACGAGTAGAAGTGACTGTTAGGTGCATCTACTCGGATTTTTGGTTGGGGCTGGACCCTGTGAAGGGATGCCTACATACCTCGGATGAGGATCAAGCCTTTCGTAGTTCGTTTGACCGAGTGAAAGTGGCTGTGGTAGCGCATTCACTCGGACGAGTAGAAGTGACTGTTAGGTGCATCTACTCGGGTTTTTTTTTTTTTTTTTTTTTTTTTTTTTTTGGGTGAACATTGACCTGTTGGTCATTCACTCGAAGAGATGGGAGAGGTGTTTCTACTGGTAGAAGCGACGAAGGTGCATCGAGTTCCAAGCTCGTGGGACTGCCTCTCCGCGGGAAGTCTCGAGTCGGTAGACGCCGGGTTTGACGACTCGATGATCTTCTGTTGCATTTCGTCAGGTAGAAATGCGCCTACTCGGACTGATTTGCTCGGGTCCGAGTCGTCAACTGGTACTTCCAGAACCTCTTCCTTTTGCGGACAAATTTTGCTCGCGGGGGAAGAGATTGAGTTGACGAGTTACTGGGAGCGCTGAATTTTAACCGTGGCGATCAGGAGATCCTGTGCAGCCTGCTGATCCCCTTTCAGAGTTTTGATCGATCCGTCGGATCCTGGGAACTTAACAACACACTGATGGTACGTTGATGTGATTGCTCGCATTGAATGTAACCATGGGGTGCCAAGTATAACGTGGTAAGGAGCTTTGGAGCCGACCACAGAAAACTTGACCGTTCGCGTGACTCCGCATGCGTGAACCGAAAGGCGGATCGTGCCGGCGATTACCTCTGACGACCCGTTGAATCCTGTCAAGGTCCGAGTAGAAGACTTGACGTCGTTGAGATCGATTCCCATTTTCACGAGGGTTTCGCGAAAGATGATATCGACCGAACTACCGGTGTCGATGAGCACTTTTGTGACGTCGTACTTGTCGATGCCAAGCACGACGAGCAAAGGATCGTTGTGAGGGAGGTGCACGCCGAGTGTGTCATCAGACGAAAAGGTAATCGGCTGATCGTCTACTTGCTTCTGGGGCCATCGTTGGGAAGTGGTGGCTTACCTGCGATAGTCTTTGACTGCCCGAACCGAGTCGCCGCAAGGAGGTGATCTGCCCATAATGACGTTTATCCGAAGACGAGTTTGTGCACGCTTTGCGCGGACACGTCGCGAAGGTCGTTACTCGCCTCGGCGGTATCCCTTTTCTTGCGGTTGAGGATTGTTCGCAGATCACCGATCTTCGCGTTGAGTTTGTCTCGCAAATCACAGTTCGGCTTTTCAGCGGACTGCTGGTGAGAGAATTCTTGCGCTGAAGCTTTCGCGACTCGGTTCGAGTCGATCCGTAGGCGGAGATCGGTGGAGACTGGCATTTCCTCGGTAGTAGATTGGAGCTTTTGATCGAGGAGGGTCCGAAGGTCCGTGGTGCTTTGGAAAGTTTTCATGTCGTCGTCCTCGTCGGATGAGGATCCCGGTTCGTTCTCTCCTTGCGGTTGGGCGCGGATCACTTCGATGCGCTGGCGATTGGCCGGCTGATCGTCATCTGCCGAGTCGTCGTCATCGTCGGTCTCTCGGGCAGCTTTTTCTGCGTCCTTTGGCTGTTTGTCACTTCTACGGTTTTTGCCCTGCGATTTTTGCTGAGCTTTCTTGTCTTTGTTCCTGCTCCAGCTGTTCTCCCCCTTTGGTTTGGGTTTCGGCGGCTGGATCTTGTAATCTCCGCTTTCGATCGAGAAGAGGAACTGGGCGTAGAGAGATTTGCACTCAGTCGTATCGTGCCCCTTTACGTCGTGATACTTACAATGCTTCGTGAGATCGATGGGCGTTCTGGTCGGTCCCGTCGCCGAATTAACCTTAGCCACGGTTCCAGCACTCGGGGTACTGGGAGACGCATCGGGAGAGTCGGTTTTTCTCTGATAGACATTCCATTTTTTGTCGTGCATGACCATGGTCGAAACGGGAGCGTTGTTCTCGTCTACGACGTAGAGGAGACCGCCCTTTTTGCTGCTGGTATCACTTGGTGCGTGCTGGCGCGGCTCTGTCCGAGCACCCGCACTCTTGGCTGCTGCAGGCTTAGCTGCGTTCTGCTTTCGGATTATCGCCTTGGTGTCTTCTTCCATTCGGATGAAATTATGAGATCTGGCGATAGCGTCAGGAAGCGAAGTTGTAGGGTTGGAATACAAGTCCTTGCGAAACTTCGAGTTGACGAGGAGAGTGTTCATCAAGGCGTCGATAGCGATGTGATCAGGAACATCGACTTGGGAAACGATCGTCTTGAACTTTTCCATGTAGTCTTTAAGGCTTTGGTCCTTTGTTTGCGCCATGTTCCATAGGCTGGAAGCGGTCGCTGCTCGCTTGGTGAACATGATGTAAGTCTTGAGAAACACAGCCGAGAGGTCTCGGAAGCTTCGTATCGAGTTCTCGCTGAGTTGTGAGAACCAGGTCAGCGCTTGCTCGTTAAGCATTTCGACGAAGAGCTGACAGTATTCTGCGTCCTTCTCTTCGTCGGAAAGGCGAGCTCTTGCCATCGCTATATTGAAGGCTGTTAGATGCTCGACTGTGTCGCCACCGGGTTTGTACTCGGGGAGACGGAGCTTCTCTATTTTGCGGAGCTGGACTTTGGTTAACTCGCTAGCGAAGGGCGAGCGCGAAGTGGAGGCGATGACGCTGTCAATCTGAGGGGCTGCGCTCATCGCTTGATGGATCTGCGAGCTCATCTGTTGAAGGCTGAGTTTGAACTCGGCGATCTCGCGAATCGTCGTTGGGTCTGCTGTCGCCGGAGTAGGGTAGACGGCAGGAGGTCCGTTAGGGTCAGATTCGTCGACGGCATGGTCTTCCGCCGGCGTTGGAGGGAAAAGATGGCGGCAGACAGGCTGGGAACGGCTTGTCGGCCCAGCAGGAGCGGTGAGAGCAGCTACAAGGGCTGCGAGCTGCTCGTTCGTCGTCTTCTGGACTTCTTCTTGATGCGCGAGACGAGCCATCACGGAGCTCATGAAGTCCGACGAGAGAAAAGGAGGAGGAGGCGGAGGCGTAAGCTCGGGCGCTTCGCTGGAAGTGCTGGGGTTTGAGTCACCAATCGTCATATCGGTCTAGGAAACGTTACTCTGATCGGTCCCACGGTGGGCGCCAATTGTTTGAGGTGAGTTTGGTCAACAGAAAGTAAAAGAACTCAAAAGTGGGATGAACATAGATGTTTTATTAGAGTCGGAATAACGAGGGTACAAGAGTAAGGAAGCCGGCTAGTCGATGCACGGAAAGCTCCTAGCCGGAAGTACAAGAGAAAGCGACGAGATACAAAGAGAGTAATGGAAACCCTAATCTAGCCGCAAGTCTGTGTGTCTAAGTGGTCATCCCCTTCCTTCCTGTCCTCAACTCCTTATATAGCCTCTTAGGTCGGTTAGCTTTGACCTAATTCGTCCTCTTTGTTATGGGCCTTTTGTCTTGCAGGCCCAGTCGGGACAACTGTTCGGCCCGGGTCGCTTGGTCGCTGTCTTCGGCTGCTCGTCCTCTATCCAAAGTGGTCACGAGCCGAGTCGCGACTCGTCGGGAGCCGGCTTCGAGCCGATCATCCTTTGAGTGATAGTAATGGGCCTCCTGTTCGCTGGACCTTGTGGGTGGTGACAATCCATCCCTAACAATAGGAATCCCGGTAGATCCCACATCTATATCTTGTGTAGTATTTCTTTCATACTACTTGATCCTACATCTAAAAATCATACTGGGTTTTGTTTGGCTGAGATAATATTTGCAAACTATGCATTTTCACAATGTACTTATCACTTCTCATAATTTTCTATTCTTTTTGGTGACAGTTACAAACAATGACCATACTCTACACCAGCCTGGACAGTGAACTTAACTCTTACTATGCCATGTTTCAGTTTCTGCAAAGCTAGGCAACAGCAATGCGAAGGAGACACCAAGAGCTACAGACTCTGCACTGGGGAACCTCCCTGAATTGGATGGCTTCATATCCCAGAATCCAAATGTAACGACCCGAATTTTTGGTCAGGAATTTTGTTAGCCGGCTAAGGTCCAAGCAATACCAAAGACCCAAGTGTTTGCCTATAAATACCCCATCCAGCTTTGTTTTCTCAGAAACAAGAAAAAGAAATAAGAAAGTTAGAAAAGAGAGAGAGAGTTCAAGAGAAGGAATGAGAAATCTTGCAATTGAGCCACCAGGAGTCATCGCCGGAGCCACCGCACGCCAAGACCACGTCAAGCTCATCACCACCGTTCGTTGTAGTCGGTAAGCGCCGGAAACCGCCATGCATTTGAGTTTAGTTTCGTGCGTTTAGTAAATCGTCCATAACTTTCTAACCGTTGCGAATCTCGTGCATGCAAACCCACCATCGTGTTCCTCTCGTCGAGACGAATCCATAGCCACCAGAATCGTCGCAATCGGAGCTCGGACGAAGCCGTACGAGCCCTCCAAAGTTTTGCCGGAAATCGCCTCTGCCACTACCGGACCACCGTTCTCCGCCGCCGGACCACCGCTGATCCGCCGCCGGTCCGCCACTTCTCCGCCGCCGGTCCGCCGCTTCTCCGCCGCCGGACTGCCATCGCCGCCGGTAAGCCTCCGCCGTCGCCGCCGGTGATCGTCGCCGGTGACTCGCCGGTGACTCGGTCAACTCGGCCGAGTCAACTCAGCGAGTCAACTCGGTTGACTCGGTTAACCGGTCGGTTGACTGGTTTGACCCGGTTTAAATTAATTTTAATTCGGATAGGGTCGGTTAGAGTAAACCGGTCGGTTATGTCAAATTGATTTCTGGTCAAGGTTTGACCGGGTTGACCTTTGACCAGCGGGTTGACTTTTCCTTAGACACCCGTTTTCACCCGTTCGAAGGGCGTTCTGACTCGGAATTTCACCCTGGTTTCAGATTTGGAGTCTATTTGATCAGTTGGAGTTCATAGATATCACTTCTCTTCATTTGCTAAGGTGAGGGCTTCTCCGTTAAATCCCGAACTAGTTTAGTACTACCATTATGAAAAGTTTAGTTTCGAAACATGATCCGTATCTGTGAATCGAGTCTGTTTGCGAGTCTTGTTTGATTATTATTACTATTGATTGTTAAACCGGAACTAGGTTAATAGAGGATTCAACGGTTTTGTGAATTGAATGTTGCTGAGCACGGTTATATATATATGTATATATATAGTTATATAGTAGGGACTATGTGATTGTGCGGGGGTTCAGAGATGTCTGAGCTATCGACGCAGCGGGTGTTTGTGCGGGGGTACAGAGACGTTTGTACTATCGACGCAGCGGGTGTTTGTGCGGGGGCCCAGAGACGTCTGAGCTAGCGACGCAGCGGGATTTGTGCGGGAGTACAGAGACGTTTGTACTATCGACGCAGTGGGTGGTTGTGCGGGGGTACAGAGACATACTGTACTAGCGACGCAGCGGTTATCTATATCCTTATGAGGAGATGCGTGGTGCAGAGAGTAGCTGTGTACTATAAGCGCATGGGTTGTAGTTGGATAGTTCTCTAGTCGCTTGTTGATTGTTATTTGTGGTGTAGACACCGTGTTTGTTTCATGCTAGAGCTAGGCTTACATAGTCGTAGTGCTATGTACTGAGTCAGTGGTTTGCGGTTTAGCATCCCATACCTCACTGAGCGACTCCCTTGTTGCTCACCCCTCTTTCTTTCCCCTTTCAGGTGAGACCGATGAGCAGGAGTGATCATATCGGACTAGTGCTACTATTTGGGCTCGTGGGCTTTATCGTTTTATCGTTTTATCTTTTATCGTTATTGGGCCTTTAGGCCTTCGGACTTATATCGTTTCCGCTACTTCCTATTTTCAGACCTTCACGCTTATGTTGTTATTTATATTTCGGATGTTTATTTTCGGATATGACTTTATGGTATGACGTGGATTTTATTATCCGTATTATTATTATTATTATTCCCGCTGCGCTACTATTATTTATTTATCGTTATTTTATCTCGAATTATTTTATTATTATTCGCCAGACGCGGTCGCGTCACCAAAGCTCAAGACAATTGAGCCTGCTGTTAAGAAGGTCCGTACGGAATAGATGAATATGGAAGTCTTATTTTATCATGTTGCTGCGTTTTTTAAATCAAATAATGCTTTGGTGTTTTGCCATTTTCAAACTATTGCGTATGTTTGTTTAGTTCTTTGCACTACTAATATAAGAATATTTTGAAATATTTACCCTTTAATCCAACCATTTATTCAGTAACACACTCCACCAGCGCTTATATGTTTAAGTGACTAAACTATGGTGATGATTGGTTCGGCTGTGGTTTTAAAAATTTAGCTGTACAAATTTATCTGTAGATAAATTGGTTGTAGTTGTATAGTTGTTACTGTAGATTTTTTTTGCAGAGACTTTTGTTGTAGTCAAATTTGTTGTAGCTGTAAGTTATAGACTGTAGACATTTTAAAATAAAAGATGTGTAATATGTAATGTATATATAAAATAATTATTTTTTATCAGTTAAAGAATTTATATTTTTTTTTATAAATTATCAAAATTTACTATTATTTAAAATGTGATATGTAAATAATAACGATGTTATTTAAAATATTTTAATCAATTTAAAAACATTGAAAATTAAATTAAACATTTAAAGATGGTTTAGTTATGATTATCTAATTTATTTTATATTATAGATAGTTTTTCTTATTTTATAGATTCTACAGTCTATAAAAAAGAGCTTTAGGTTTTATACTTAAAACACATAAGAAAAAAAATTGCTTTAATTTTTTTAATGTAGCTTTAAAAATAAAGCTAAAGCATGATTGTTAAAAAAATATAAAAACTTGATGTAGACTTTAACTACTAAAACTAAAGCTACAACATGATTGGTAAAAGTTGGTGATTTAAAAATAAATAAAGTTAAAGTAAGGAGATAAAGTCCAACCAATCATCCACTATAGATCCATCAGAAGGCTGTCTGTTTTTAGTAGATTAAATCAAATTCACCGAAGTGAAACATGAAGTGGTGGGAATCTGATGTTACTTAACAAAACAAATAGTTGTCAAAAAAAAAAAAAAAAAAAAAAACAAATATAAACCACAAGTAAATCATAGGAAGCGTTTAGTTTTTCTAACCTTATCACATGTTTACGTGACTTTGAACTCTTTTTTTTTCTCGACTTTGAACTCATTCCATACCTAATTGAGAGTTTAAAAATAGTCCTCGGCCAAACCCTTTTGTGTCTCACCTTACTTCTTTTACAAATGTTCATTCCACTAATTAATCTTGCCATATGTTAATCTATCATTATAACTGGCAATACTTAAGATTGTTACATCAAACATGAAGCACTCAATATACCAATCACACAAACACCAAAGGACAAGACAATCCCAGAATAACATTGATTACAGTTGATGAGTTGAAGATGTTGATGTAAAATGTCAACCCTGAAGTAGTCGCTGATGTAGTTGCTGAAGGAGACGTCTTGTTGAGTGATGAAGACCATGTGGAGTCGAGATGCTGAGTTGGAGTCAACAGACTTGGAGAGCAAGAGAGTATCTTGGAGATATGGAAAGAGGAATAAACTTGAGAAGCAAGTTCATGACTTAAAAGAAAGAAGAATAAGTGCATTCCAAGAAAAGGAAAGTTGCACTTATTGTTATGGAAGATGTCCATATTCATGTTGCCTTGGAAACTAGGTTTTGGGAACGTGGAGAATGATATAAAATAGCTATGGAGTCGTCTGTATGAAGACAGAGACACAGAGGTTGAGTTTATAGAGAGAGAAAGAAGCTCTTGGAAGTGTTCCGAGTTGTGCTGAAGCAGTGGCTGAAGTACTTGACGGAGGAGATATATAAGCGGTGTAGCTTAGGAATCTTTCAGTAGCGTGTGTTAGGGTGTTAACACAAGACGTGTAAAAGCTGAATTAAGCAGATCTTGTAATAGATTGTTTAAAGAAGATTCTAATAAAGCATAGTAGTTGCTTGTTTTGTTGTGTCTCTCGGTTTACTTTCTGCAGTATTATTGGGGTGCCCCTTTTGTTCCAACAAGTGGTATCAGAGCGGGTCACCTAAGTTACTGGTGAGGATCCCAAAGGCAAGAGGAAAGAAGGGAAGATAGAGTACAGCAGAAAGCATGGTGATTGAGTTTTTATGCTAGATCGAGAATAATATGGGCATTGGAAAGCAAAGATGAAGGCAAGCTTACAAAGTATTGATATGGATGTTTGGGCATCAGTAGAAGATGGCTATGAAGTTCCCAAAACAGTAGATAAAGAAGGTGTTGTGGTCAACAAACCATTGGCTAAATGGACAAAGCGTGAGAAGGATATGTCAAGGCACAATGCAAAAGCTTTATTTGGTATTTTTACATCAGTCACAAAGAAGCAGCTAGATCTTATTCAAAGATGCAAGAATGCAAAAAAGGCGTGGGATATTCTGCAATTACACTTTGAAGGAACTGAGAAGGTTAAGAGCTTAAGGATGGATTTTCTCAAATCAAAATTTGAGAACTTGAAGATGAAAGAACATGAACCTGTATCAGATTTTAGTTCTCAACTCAGTGGGTTAGCACAAGAGGCTCGTGTTCTGGGCATGGAATACAAGGACAAGAAACTGGTGAAGAAGTTTTTAAGGTGTCTACCAGAAAGATTCACAGCTTATAAGGCAGCAATGTTTGTGTCTCTTGACATAGATAAATTCAGCTTTCATGAAGTTGTAGGGATGTTAAAAGCTCATGAGATGGAGCTTGATGACGTGGAGAATCATACTGAAGTGAATTTGGCAGTTGATGAAACAACAAGTCAAAAATCAGAGAATGAAGATGAGGTGATCAAGATGATTCGCGTGCTTCACCAAGTACTACAGGAAATGATAAAAGGGCAAGGACATGAGAAAATTGGTTTGAGAAAGCGAAGACATGAAGCTGGCGAACAATGTGTCAATACAGAGGTGCAATGTTACAAATGCAGAGGATATGGACACTTCAAAAGGGAGTGTCCAACTTACAAGAGACTAAGATTCAAAAGTTTTGAGGGCAATAAATTTAGTAATGCTCAGAACAAATGTGACAATTTACTGAAGCAAAAGAATAACAGTGACGTCAAGAATGAATCTAGTATTGATTCAGATGATAGTGAAGAGTTGAAGAACTTGGTGGCGTTTACAACTTTTGAGTCTGGTTCTAAGACGATATCTGCGGTGGGATCTGCATCAGCATCTGTGACAGGGGCTTCATGTGGAAGTGATGATGATGATGGAGATTTTGATCTTGCTGAGAATTCTGGAAAACTGTATGAGAATTGGCTCAAACAGGTTGAGGCGAATTCAGAGTTGACAAAGGAGAAGGTCAAGCTAGAAGCTCAAGTTGCTGAAGCACTTAAGTATGCTTCAGAGAGAAGAAGAAGAAGCACGACAGATTAGTGCTCAACTTGCAGAGACTCAGAAGGGTTTGAGGATGCTGAATGGTGGGACGAAGCAGCTAGATCATCTTCTCAGTATTGGGAAAAGTGATCGATGTGGCCTTGGATATCAAGGAGAAAGTTCTACAGCTAAAGGTATTTTTGTATCAGCAGGAAAAACTAGGGTTTTAGCTACGTCTGCTACAAGACCATGGGTTAAAGTGTCTGCAAAGAAGACATCCAATGGAAAGACTACAATGAAGACTGTAACTGATGTGAAGAACGCGACTGCTACACGTACTGCTACGGCAACTGCTACGGTGACTGCTCCAGAGAGAGTTTCTAGATTGAAGAGTGCAACTCAACGGAAGTTTCGGCCTGTTTGTCATCATTGTGGTGTTATTGGGCACATTAGGCCAAGGTGTTACAAGTTATTGAGGGAGAAGAACCAAACGGTGCAAGCTTATGGTATGAGGGGACATGGTCCTATATGTTATTCTTGTGGAGTTCAAGAACATATTCGACGTGAGTGTTTCAAGTCTGTTCAAAGGGCTAATCATGGAGGATTTGGGCTCAGGAATAAGTGGTCTAGGAGATTTGATCACTATGGAGATGGTGGAATGAGATTTCCTCCTTACTTTGGAGGATATAAATCTTCATATTAGTTTTTGACCATGATGTGACTCATAGGGGGAGAATGAAGACGTGGTTTTCTATCTAGAGGTGATGAGTTCACATACATAGTCAAAAAGGGGGAGATAAGTATTAGTTCGCGGAGTACTACAGGAGGTAGTACGTAACATGTTACATGAAGCTGGAGTTATATTGGAGTACGTGTGTTGATTGCCTGAGCTTGGAAAAGGAAAGAAGATATGTGCCTTATGAGAAAGATAGACCTCGTAGAATAAAGAGAGAGGTTTCCTTAGTGTGTGTTACTGCTTGGTGTCGAAGCAGTGTTTGAAGTAGTTCATAATGGAGTCCGAAGTGGACTTAGTTTTATGGCATTGGAGTTGATGTTCTGTGTGGTGGAGTTAGCCATCGTGTGGAGCTCGTGGTGAGCGTGTGGTGCGTTGAAGATAACGTGTTCTTGGTGTCACTGGTGTGCGTTAGGTGCTAATGTACTTGGTGAAGTACTTCCGAGAAGTGGAAGATTGAAGCATAGACTCTGGGGGAGTTTGTCTATAAGGCTTGACATTTAAGCATCTTTGTTTTAGCTTAGTATGCAATCAAGCAGGGGGAGAATGGTGACGTTCTGATACAAGGAGTGCATATCTCGTGGGGGAGAAGAGTATGGTGGATGACGTCCTGATGTAGATTGTGCTTATCTCATGGGGGAGAAAAGTATGGTGTGGTGCACATCTCGTGGGAGAGAAAAGCACAATTAGCATGGAAGCTTCCAGGTGGGAAACATGGTTGTTGAACCAGAACGGTATTGTGCTTGATTGGCACACAAAGCTAAAAGGGGGAGATTGTTGATGTAAAATGTCAACCCTGAAGTAGTCGCTGACGTAGTTGCTGAAGGAGACGTCTTGTTGAGTGATGAAGACCATGTGGAGTCGAGATGCTAAGTTGGAGTCAACAGACTTGGAGAGCAAGAGAGTATCTTGGAGATATGGAAAGAGGAATAAACTTGAGAAGCAAGTTTATGACTTAAAAGGAAGAGGAATAAGTGCATTCCAAGAAAAGGAAAGTTGCACTTATTGTTATGGAAGATGTCCATATTCATGTTGTCTTGGAAACTAGGTTTTGGAATGTGGAGAATGATATAAAATAGCTATGGAGTCGTCTGTATGAAGACAGAGACACAGAGGTTGCGTTTATAGAGAGAGAAAGAAGCTTTTGGAAGTGTTCCGAGTTGTGCTGAAGCAGTGGCTGAAGTACTTGACGGAGGAGATATATAAGCGGTGTTAGGGTGTTAACACAAGACGTGTAAAAGCTGAATTAAGCAGATCTTGTAATAGATTGTTTAAAGAAGATTCTAATAAAGCATAGTGGTTGCTTGTTTTGTTGTGTCTCTCGGTTTACTCTTTGCAGTACTATTGGGGTGCCCCTTTTGTTCCAACAAGACTCTCTTCATATAGAGAGCTACGTCAATTAGAAGGGAAAGGCAAATGCTACCACCTGTCGATCTTAATAATTCATGGTTTTGTTTCGTTAGTTTCTTAAGCCGTACACATATATTTCGACTAAAACAATTTGGATTGGACTTTCAGTTAATGTCAAACAGCCCAAATAGAACTAACCTAACATACATTCTCAGTATCGTCGAATGCGCCAACTCCTTTCCTTCCTGTGAACGTGTCTCCGTTCCAATTCCCCTTGATTTCTCTTAGTTAGCTTTCATTAAGAATCTTATAGTATACTACCTATTTTGTCAAAATAAATACTATTTCATTTGATATTCATAAAAAGAAATTGATATGTCAAAATAAATACTATTTCATTCTCATAAGAGATCAGAGATCTCTATTTGATCTACTATTTCATTCTCATATTCCTCGGGAACGGAACGGCCGTGCAGATGCACTAGCGAAAGAAGCAAGGACCAGAGGTCATATATTCTCCCATATAGATCAGACCCGGACAGATGGAGAGGCTCCTTGGAGAATCGAATCGTCTGCTCTCCACTTGATTTATCAAAGATGAGTAGTCGACAAAAAAAAAAAAAAAAAAAAAGAGATCAGAGATCTGTGGTAATATAGATTGGTGTCAGATTCAACTTTTGCTTTAGCGTTGCTCCTTAAACGAGGTTCCATTTGAGCAAAGGAAAGAGCTAAGTTTACACTTGGCCATACAGATTTATTAATTTGGTTGGATTATTTTTTTGAGAAAGTTTTGATTGGACTTATTGTTTCCAAAGTCTAACATATCTCAATATAAACCACTTATAGGTGGACCAGTGGTAGAACGGATTTTGGGTTGAGGATGAGATTCCCAATACTTCCGGGTTCAAATCCCTGCAGCTGCAAACACCTTTAAGTGGCCATACGGATATGAGTTCATTGCTTATGACTCATTTGAATACCCGGAAGAGGATCTATCTGTGGGTTGCACCTCCCATCCGGGGGTTAGACTTGGTTCCATTAGTGGCCCGGGTTTAATCCTTTAAGTTTACAAAAAAAATCATATCTCAATATAGAATAAATATTCACTAGATCAAAAGAACAATAGATCCAAATCTTATCTTAACTGCACCATTCATATATTAAAATCAAATAGGTAAGTTGTGCAGAGTCAACACGACTTATAATTAGACAACTACGAAGAAAATCTTAAAGGTCGAGTACTCGGTGCGGTATTCAAGATTATTAAATTTGATACTAAAAACAAATGAAAGTTTACGGGGACTTCTCATAAGTTTGTAATCCAATTCACAGATAAAATTATAGGACATTTGCAAAACTTAACGAAGCAGTTAACACAACTTAGAAAGATTCGAAAGAACTTTGGTAAATAAATTACTACTGAACATGATTAATAAGATATATGAAAAAAACCAATTTTTTTATAGTAAGTAGATTATTTGGATTTTACAAGAGAAATTCGAGAAACACTGACAATAAAATATTATTTGAACAACCAAATATATATATGAAGAATAGTCAATACATATACATAAAAATAATTAAATTAATTTCAGAATTAAAATTAACATTTTTATAGACAAATTAACCGAGATCAGTTCAAATAAAATTCAAATAAAATTGTAGATGAAAATTGGTAAAAAATGATTTATTTGTCCAAGAAAATGTCAATGTTTTCAAACTCATGTACAGTTCTAAATTTACAAATGA
This sequence comes from Raphanus sativus, assembly GCF_000801105.2. Taxonomy (NCBI): domain Eukaryota; kingdom Viridiplantae; phylum Streptophyta; class Magnoliopsida; order Brassicales; family Brassicaceae; genus Raphanus; species Raphanus sativus. Next base: position 25,745,289 of record NC_079517.1, on the reverse strand, counting down.
GAAATACCATAGGACAACCCAAAAAAGGTTTGTTGTCACAAGGGATCAAAACGACCAAAATGTTTCAATAAATAAGTAAATATCTATTAGTATTTATACCACTGGATTTACTAATCTGGTCCAAAGGATTTAGAAATTAAGGGATGCAGATTTGGGATTGAGTTTTTAAATTTTACAAAATAAAAATTAAATATTAAAAATTTGAAAATGAAAAATTTAAAAACAGTTTCAAAAGTATTTTCTAATTTCAGAAAAAGTGTAGGAAAAATTTGAAAACCAAGAATTAAAAAGAAAAAAATTAAAAAAGTTCGAATTTAATACATATAATCTGAAACTATAAATTTTATTTATTTATTTATTTTTGTTTGTATATCTAGAGTATAAGGATCTTTTCTTCTATTAAATAAAACAGTTTGACAATTTTCTTCTCCAATGTCTCTTTTTCTGACAAAAACTTGAAAATAATCTATTTTGAAGAACTCCCCATTACATATTTCTTATCTATTAAATCTAATATAGTTTTTTCGATAAAAATAAAAGCAACAAATTAGTGTTAAAGTAGTATAAGGAATTGTATTAATCTTTGATGATGCAATAAAATAGAACATAAAATATTCAGAAATTTACTAAATATAAATGAAATAGTAATAAATTAATAAATAAAATGAATAAAATTAAAATATAATATCAATATAAAAAAAAGTAAGAAGAAAATAAAACATTAATGGTTATAAAATGGCAAAATAAAGAAGAAATAAACTCACAAATTTATTATTTTCAATATGTACGTGAATAAGTTTGAACCAAAAGGAATATTTATTCAATTTTAAAGAAATTTGTAGCGGCGGCGATTGAGAAGGCGAATGCGATTAAGGTTTCATAACCTCGACGGTCACGATGGTTCAGGAGGATTGGGATCCGGGGATTACAGAGGGGAGATCGACAGATTCTGATGATAATCAAGGCGAAGATTTCTGTATCGGGGTATGGAGATATTCTTCATATCTCAAAGAGATCGATTTGGGGACAAGCAGATGTTCTGACGGGATACGGGGGTTTTGGAAACAAGATCTTTCAAACACGATCGCGGCTCTCATTAAAGCCCGAGCGCAGAAAGAAGAAGGTATGATTGAGTCTATCTTTTCTTCCCTGTTTCTCTATTGTTCGACAAATAGCAGAAGCGGTATCAATGGTGATACTATTATGGGAATAAGGAAACTGGTGATCTGGTTGGATGTTGGTTTAGAAAATGGATTGTGGAGATTGATTTGGTTGCTTAGCTTACAGATTACAAAGGATCGTAGAATTTATTACGGATTCGCCTTTGTGCCTATCTCTCTTTACTATAAAGTTGGCTTGGGTGCCTATCTCTCTTACACCATTATCATAACTCGGTTTTGGTTCTCATTCAAAATCATAAAGGCTAAATTTGTTCTGGTTGCATTGGTTACTATGACACAGGGTCATTTACTGGGTTGCTCGGAAGTCACAAAGACTGAAGAGGGAATGCGTAAACGTTTGAAGATTTCAGTGCCTCACTTTGACAATTCTGCACTGATCAAGACATTTTCCAAAACTTTAATTGGGAGGTGTATGAATCCTGAGGAGCAGGATATGAAGGCACTATTGGGAAACCTTCCAAAGATATGGAAGGTGGAAGATAGGGTCTTGGGTACGGATCTTGGTTTTGGGAAGTTTCAGTTCGACTTCGAGAGGGAAGAGGACATTGAGACGATTTTGAAGCTGCAACCCTTTCATTTTGATTATTGGATGCTGGCGATTGGGCGTTGGCAGGAAAAAACATCACAGACGTATCCTTCGGAGATCCCGTTCTGGGTTATGTTTTCTGGTATCCCATCGCAGTTCAGGACAGAGCCCACACTTCGAAGCATTGGTGATGCTCTTGGAAGACTAGTGGAGGTTGATCTTGATCACAAAATAGTTCTAGTGATCGTTGATGGGTTCAAAGAGTTGTGCTTTGAAACAACAATCAACTTTAAGGGAGGTCAGTTTTATGAGGAAGAGGAGGTTACGGTGGCTTTGAGGTATGAGAAGTTGTTTGGGTATTGTACACTATGTGCAAGTCTTTGTCACACGGACGAGAAGTGTCCCTTAGACAAGAGAAACCAGGCTAAGGCTGATATAAGACTCGGATGGAGCCTTTGGAAGGTGGTGGAGATGGATCCTCAAGCTGGCTTTCACGCACTCTCTTGAGAATAAAGGATGGTAGATGGTATAGAAATCAGTAAAGATGAAGGTGATTGATGAATGAACTACTGTCCCTTCACATCCAAGATAACCTGAAACAAAGGAAGAACAGTGAGTTTATGAATAAGGAAAATAAGAACATAAACTAAAAGATGAAGAGATGGGATGGTTGATGAATAGTTGTTTGAAGATGGATGGTGGGAAGATGATGTTGGATAGAAGATGATTGACTCTCTCAATCTGTGGGTTTGATTGACTCTCTCAATCTGTGATCTTCAAGGCTGATAAATCTCTCAAACAACCCTTAGAACCACGAGCTCAGTAGATCTCTAATGCTTCTCACACTTAGAATTCTAAAGAACAACTCAAAGAACACTCTTTGAAAAGAAAATGCTTTGCATACTATTTTATTGATTGAAAGGTGAATCTAAAATGTACAAATGAGTCTGCTTATATAGGGCACGACCTTAGACAGAGACCAAACGGATATAAAAAAAAGAAAGGAAACAAAAATAAAGATAAGGCTGCAATGGTGCTGGTCATGATCGAAATAGAGCCGTTGGAGTGATATCTTTGGGATTTTGTCTTGGCTTGAGTTTCTTTGAATCTTGGACTCTTCTTGAGTGTAGAATTCAAGAAAATTGGTTTCATGCAGAAATTCCTCCGGGTTAGTGAGATTCATCGTCTTGACTGAACACATATCCTGGTTGGTCCGTTTTGGGAAGTCTTCTTCTTCTTTGGGAAAGGCTTCCTGTTTAGGAAGGATTTCTGCATCTTTTGGAAAGGCTTCCTGTTTAGGACGGACTTCTTCTTCTTCTGGAAAGGCTTCCTGAGCCTGAGCTTCTGGTTCAGCTACTGATGTTCTTCTGGTTCATTTCTCCTTTTCTGATGATGACTTGATGTCCTCATCATACTCTCCCTCTTGAGAAGGTTTCGACCTCGAAACTGGATAACCTGTTTCACCAAGAGAAAGCAAGTTAGCTTTTATTCGTCTTTGATAGTTTAGAGTCTTACCTTGAAAAACTTGAGGTGTGATGATGCGTGGGGCATTTGGGGGTTCTCCTTTGAGAAGGTAAGATAGGATCACTCCTATTTTCTGGTCTTGTATAACACTTTCTCCCTTAGTGTGTCTGGTATTGATCAGTATGGGCAGTGATATCTCCTTGTCTTGAACTTGGCTTTGCAACAAGTTCTTCTTTGGTGGGAGCTCTTCCCGAACAGCCTCTTTACTACCTGCAATGATCTCAACATTCTGGGAAAGAAACAAGTGCATTATATCTGGGTTTATAAAATTATAAATAGGAAGGTTTAAATTCAGATTTACCCAAATAGTTTCAGATAGTTGAAGAAATATTTGCTTTTTGGCAGCATGTGTGCTTTGGATGGTTCTTGCAACTTCTTCAACGTTTTGTGGACAAGTCAGGTGCTGTCCATGGCTTTCTTTCAACCTCTCAAAACTGTTAGGTTGTCCATCCTCTTGCTTTATACCTGGATCAAAACTCTTTGGCAAAGACAAGTGCATAAATCCAGAATTTGAAAACTCTAATGGAGAAAGACTATCACTTTTTGTTGGTTCTGTCTTCAAGTCAAGTGATGTATTTCCTAATAGCTTTCTAGATGGACAATTTACAGCAAAGTGGCCCCTCTTATGACATCTATAACATGTCTGAATTTTAATATTTTTAGAATTAGAGGACTTACTTTGACTTGATGATGCTGGTGGTTTTTGCAAACCTTGTGCCATAGCTTCATCTTCAGTTTGGGGTTCTCTTCTCTCAAGAACTACTTCAGCCTTCTTTTTCCCTGGTTGTAAAGTTCCTTTTGCGGATGGAAATGTTTCTGGTACCTTTATCAACTGGAGTGAACTTAGCTGTGAGCGCTCTTGCTTTTTGACAGTTTTCTTCTCTATAACCGGTTCTGTCCTTTGTGGGCTGTGATGCTGGTTAGTTTGCTTGCTATTAGGCTTAGAACTTATGGTTGAGGTGTGAGGACAGACTGCATGTGTAAGGATCATGGGGAACTCAAGTTCTGGACCTTTCTCCACGAATTCCTCAAGTATCTCCAATTTGAAACTCTCCCAAGTATGAGCTGGGTCACCACAATACCAACTATTGTATTCCTCTTCTTCCCACCATGTAAGAGCAGGACCAGTGAGTGTCTTAGTAGCATAAGACAGCTTCTCCTCTTCTGGAACGTGGTGACTTTGGAACAAGGTCTCTATTTGGTCCTCCCACTCTAGGTATGCTTCAGTTCTTTTGCCATAACCGGTGAAGTATATGGAATGAAGTTCTTGTTCCATAATATTGCTTCCAGCCTCACTTATGGCTTCCTCCTCTTCAGGCACGCCTAGTTCATCTCCATGGATCTCAGTCTCATGGCTGGATTGCATGGTTTCATCACCACGGACTTGAGAGTCAGTTTCCTCATACCATGAACCAGAATCTCGGTAAGACTGCATAGACAATGCTTGTCTTTCCTCAAAACCAGAGAATAGCTCTTCAGACTATGACCCTTCTTCTATGTCTTGATCATTATTAGGACTCTGGTTTGACTCCTCACGCCTTGAATTGTCACCAAAGGTATTTTCTTGTTCAGCCTCTTGATTCAAGGTATCTTCTTCTTCCTGCCATGAATCACTTCCATAGTCTTCCTGGTCAGTTTCTTTATCATCACCTTCTGTATTATCTCCAGGAAATTCATTTTCTTCATTGAAACTGATATTTGGTTCAGTTTCTCCTTCATACTCTCCTTGGTGGCTGGTATCTTCATAGGAGTAATCAGGGGGCTCTGGTTCGGGATATGCTTCATCAGGGTCGTCTCCATACTCTGACATAGAGTAGTTATCATCAGAACAGGACTCATCACAGCCATCCTCTTCATTGGACCAAGCTTGGTCGGTTTCATCAAGCTCGGAGTCTTGGCTTGAATCATAGGAACTTTCATCTTCTAAGTAATCTCCCATAACTTCTCTTCTGTATTTTTCTTATTGGTACCTTGCACAAACAAAGAAAGGAGAATCAATTTGTGCCTTAACAAAATAAGGAACGAAGAATAAAGAGAAAAAATTGAAAACTTGTGTTTTTTTTTTTTGAAGATTTGAAAACAAATGGAAAATAAACTCTTTTTTTTTATCAATCTCGAAATTTATAAACTAAAACAAGCAAATTAATTTTTTTTTTTTTTTGGTTTTCAATTTAAAAGAAACAAAACATGAATTAAAAAAAAAGATCCTATGATTAATGCAAATGAAACCGAAAAAGGAAAGTGGAGCTATGCAAGTAAATGCAAACAAGGATGATTTTTTTTTTTGAATTTTCTAAATGAATCAAACAAGCAAATGAGTTATCTTTTTCATGCCTCTCCCTGGTTTTAACACCTAGAACAAGCAAATGCAATAATGGACAGAAAATGCAAGCAATGCAATTTTTATGGATTTTTATGATTTTATAAATGAAACAAATGTAAAAGAGATGATGAGTGGATAGATATCACCAGATTCAAAAGCTTTAATCTCTGATACCAAAATGATATAAGACTCGGATGGAGCCTTTGGAAGGTGGTGGAGATGGATCCTCAAGCTGGCTTTCACGCACTCTCTTGAGAATAAAGGATGGTAGATGGTATAGAAATCGGTAAAGATGAAGGTGATTGATGAATGAACTACTGTCCCTTCACATCCAAGATAACCTGAAACAAAGGAAGAACAGTGAGTTTATGAATAAGGAAAATAAGAACATAAACTAAAAGATGAAGAGATGGGATGGTTGATGAATAGTTGTTTGAAGATGGATGGTGGGAAGATGATGTTGGATAGAAGATGATTGACTCTCTCAATCTGTGGGTTTGATTGACTCTCTCAATCTGTGATCTTCAAGGCTGATGAATCTCTCAAACAACCCTTAGAACCACGAGGTCAGTAGATCTCTAATGCTTCTCACACTTAGAATTCTAAAGAACAACTCAAAGAACACTCTTTGAAAAGAAAATGCTTTGCATACTATTTTATTGATTGAAAGGTGAATCTAAAATGTACAAATGAGTCTGCTTATATAGGGCACGACCTTAGACAGAGACCAAACGGATATAAAAAAAAAGAAAGGAAACAAAAATAAAGATAAGGCTGCAATGGTGCTGGTCATGATCGAAATAGAGCCGTTGGAGTGATATCTTTGGGATTTTGTCTTGGCTTGAGTTTCTTTGAATCTGGACGGTTTAAGAGGATAAGATAACTTCTTTGGGACCTTCCTGGGAGCTTGATAAGTGCTGATCTCGTCCATAAATTGAAAGGAATATAGCTGTTGGAGTTTGAATGCTTGAGACTCCAAATAAGGCAAGTGTGGCCATAAATACATCCTCTTGATCATGTGGGTTCTGGTGCATGGTAAGAACGTATCTGACTCTCCTGGATACTTGTATTGGTCTCCTGAATGGTTAGATGTCTCTCCTGGTCGCCATAGCTTGGTTTGGGATTGATTGAACCGGTGAGACTCCAAATAAGGCAGGTGCAAAACTGGTTTGACCGGTTTAGGGAAATGGGCCATAACTCCATAATTCCAGGGACTTTTCTCCTCATTCTTGGCTGGTTAGAAAGCTAAGAGATCCACCTTGAAGAAAATAGATTGGTTTGGATCGGAATGCTTCTTCATTGGGCTCGAAACTGCTTCTAAACTCGGACCCTCGCCGGTAGACGGGCTGGAAAACCTCCAGTTTGAGAAATTCATATCTTTCTGGTCCGGATAGATTTTGGGCTGATTCAAATTGGTCTTGGACTCTCCTTGAGTGTAGAATTCAAGAAAATTGGTTTCATGCAGAAATTCCTCCGGGTTAGTGAGATTCATCGTCTTGACTGAACACATATCCTGATTGGTCCGTTTTGGGAAGCCTTCTTCTTCTTTGGGAAAGGCTTCCTGTTTAGGAAGGATTTCTGCATCTTTTAGACTTTCCTGTTTAGGACGGACTTCTTCTTCTGGAAAGGCTTCCTGAGCCTGCGCTTCTGGTTCAGCTACTGATGTTCTCCTGGTTCCTTTCTCCTTTTCTGATGATGACTTGATGTCCTCATCAAAGGCTCAAGTGCAAACTCGTGAGGTCAGTAATGGTGGTTGGCAGGATGTGGGCAAACATGATGATAGAGCGAGAAGCTATAAGGGAGTGCTTATCAATGGCAATGGCAATCACCAGGGGAAGGAGAGAGATGGTAGAGACTACTATGGCAAGGGAAAGGGGAAAGTAGGTGGGGGAGCGGAGACTAAATGGTTGCAAAAAGGTGAGCAAAGCAACAAGAGAGGTTATGGTAACCGGGGGTATGCTAGAGGAGAAGATGAAACCTCTCGCTACAGGTCACAATCGAAGGGAGCAACGTATCAGAGTGGGTACAAGGGACCTTCATCGGGGGGTATACAGAGGACAGAGGAGATTCGGGCCAATGGTGGGGATGGTCAGCACTCCCGCGAGGAGGGAGAGATAGTGACTACTGAGGAGCATGGAACGCGGGGTGCATCCAAGGAGTTTCAAAAGGAGATACTTAAGACTCAAGCCGAGGGCTCAGAGGTGGTGTCTGATCTTGTAACCGTGCTGGAGGACACTCAATTGGTGCAAAACTTGGTGGACAAGCAAGCAGGCCTTTCGGAGACAGAGATTATGGAGTGGAATGAGATACGAGCTTCCTTGATGGAAAAGGGAATTGACTTGGATGCACCAGAAGATAGCAAAGAGATGGCAGAAGGAGAACTAGAGGATTTCAACATGGATATGGTCGAGTCAGAGATGCGGGCTTTTTCTCCAGGAAATGATATAACAGAAGTGGATACGGAACAGGAGATTACTGCAGTGGATGCAGAGCCGGCGGTAAAGGAAGCAGGGAAGAAGCAGGGTACTCGCAAGAAGGTTTTTAAGGGGATGATAAGTACAGCGGGGAGCAGCAAAATGAGGCTGGCATCGGCGTTGGCATCACCAAGAAAGCGTGGGACATCCAAGGTACCTGCTCGTCATGGGGACAATGTTAAACAAGAGGAGAGTAAGGAGGCTTCAATCCCGAAACCTGATCAGAGCAAGAAGTAGTTTATGTGTTACGAAGCTTGTAAAAGAAGTCTGCAAGGAGGGCATGATGGTTATGTTGTTTTCAGTTTTTCAATAAGCTCAATGAGCGTTTATGTTTTGGTTCTTTTTAGTGTTTCTCTTGTTATATGGGTGATAGTTTATCACCGGCCTTCGGTTGATGAATGTTTTCTCACTGAAGCTTGGAATAATAATGGTCTTTTGAGTTTATGGTTTGGGTCTGATTGGCAAGTTTGGCATTCCTGCGATTCTTTTTTGGTGATTTTTATGGCAGTACAGGAATTTATTAGGGGCTTTGTGATCATCAGGACAAACATCAGGATGTTTTTGGTCTCTTCAAACCAAAAACCTTGTACAGAGTGTTTAGTGCACAGGTGTTTTTCTTCACGATGTGAATGGGTTCTAGAGATGACACTGGGGCACACAGGGTCAATAGATTGGTTGGAAAAGTATGTACAAGAGAGAGTTTGGTTATTTGGTTATTCGGGGAAAATTTGGTTACAAGATATTGGCCTTCACATCACATGGCGAAATGTGATGATAAGAACATATGCGAATTTCACAAGAATGGGCTATTGGCTGGTATTGAGATGGGCTGTTGATGGATCAAAATATTTTGGCATTTGGGCGTTTTTATCTTATTACATTATTTGTCGAGATTTGGATTTACAAGGTTCTGAATTTTTTACCTTAATTTTATTGGATTTTAAGGAAATATGGGATAATGATAACGGTATCAGAGAGAGACAATATGAAATGTCTCGCTGGAGTTCCCAGGGTCTCTTTACACCTGTATTACAAAGCTCTGTTGAGCTACTCCAAGAATCTTTTTAATGAGAGTTCTCAGCTGGAATTGCAGAGGGGTCGGAAGTAAGTGGACTATCAGTTATTTGCGAGAAATATGGCAGAAACATAAACCGGATTTTTTATTTCTCTCTGAAACAAAAAAGGACTATGAGTTTGTGCAAGGATTTCAAAATCATTTCGGATTTGATAACTTGGTGACAGTGGATCCTATAGGAACAAGTGGTGGCCTAGCACTTTTCTATAATAATGACCATCAAGTAAAGGTGTTATACTCTAGTAACAGAGTAATAGATGTGGAAGCTGTGACACTCGGGAAAAAAGTTTTTCTTACTTTTGTATATGGTGATCCGGTACAAAAGTTAAGGGAACAAGTTTGGGAACGGCTAACTCGATATGGGTTATCTAGATCAGCTCCTTGGTTTATGGTTGGGGATCTGAATGAGATCACCGGAAATCATGAGAAGGAAGGGGGTGCGTTGAGGCACCTGGATTCGTTTGTACCGTTTAATAATATGATTAGGAATAGTGGTTTACTGGAATTTCCGGCAAGGGGAATAAAATGTCATGGCAAGGGCGTCGGGGAAAAGGAAAAGGGGCTTTTATGGTGCGATGTCGGCTTGATCGTGCACTGGCCAATGAAGAGTGGCATACTCTATTTCCTTGTTCTTACACGGAGTATCTAGGGATGGTAGGATCAGATCACCGGCCAGTTGTAACTTATCTAGAGAATAAGGTTTCAAAAAGACGAGAGCAATTCAGGTTTGACAAGAGGTGGTTAGGCCAAGAGGGATTTATGAACTCGATTGAAATGGGTTGGTATTCAAATTCAAGCAATGGTACTGGTGATTTAGTGGGCAAGATTAGTAACTGCAGACATGAAATCGCAAAATGGCGAAAACATAATCCACCGTTTGGAAAGGATAAAATAAATGAACTTTAAAAGGCACTGGAGGAGGTTCAGACTGACAACTCTAGGACGCAAGAGGATATCTTGGAAGTATCACGGAAGTTACATGCCGCATATAAGGATGAAGAGGAATATTGGTATCAAAAGAGTCGTAATATGTGGTACATATCTGGGGATCTTAATACGAAGTTTTATCATGGCTTAACAAAACAAAGAAGGGTACGTAATAGGATTGTAGGCTACATGATAATAATGGAAATTGGGTTACGGAAGATACGGGTATTGGAAAAGTGGCTGTGGATTATTTTTCGAACCTATTCACATCCACTTTACCCACAGACTTTGATAGCTTCCTGGAAGAAATACATACTGGTATTACTCCACAGATAAACCAGCGTCTGTTGAGAGTAGCAACAGAGGAAGAGGTGCGACAGGCTCTGTTTATGATGCACCCTGAGAAGGCTCCCGGACCTGATGGGATGACTGCTCTTTTTTCAGCATTCTTGGAATATAATCAAACAGGATTTGGTTACTTTGGTAAATGATTTTTTGGTATCTGGGGAAATGGATCCACGATTGAATATTACTAATATATGTATGATCCCGAAAACAGAAAGGCCCACTAGGATGACAGAACTACGGCCGATAAGTTTATGCAATGTTGGGTTTAAGATTATATCCAAGGTATTATGTCAACGGTTAAAAGGCTGTCTACCTGCTCTTATCTCCGAGACCCAATTGGGATTTGTGGCAGGTAGACTGATCTCGGATAATATCTTAGTAGCTCAGGAAATGTTCCATGGGCTGCGGACGAACAAGGCATGCCAGGGAAAATATATGGCAATAAAAACTGACATGAGTAAAGCGTATGATAGGATTGAATGGAATTTCATTCGAGCTCTTCTCCATAAGATGGGTTTTGATTCCCATTGGATAAAACTCATGTTGGAATGTGTATTGTCGGTACAATATCAAGTGTTACTTAATGGGCAGCCAAGGGGCCTGATATCACCCCAGAGAGGATTACGGCAAGGGGACCCTTTATCCCCGTATCTATTCATTATGTGTACGGAAGCACTGATCGCGAATATCAAAAAGGCAGAGAGAAACAAACAGTTAACTGGTATGAAGTTGGCGAGGGCCTGTCCATCGATCTCACATCTGCTCTTTGCAGATGATAGTCTCTTCTTCTGTAGAGCACGAGTAGATGAGTGCCAAACCATCCTACGGATTCTAAAGGAATATGAGACTACTTCTGGTCAACTAATCAACTTTGACAAATCCTCGCTTCAATTTGGCCACAAGATTGGGGAGTCTACCAGACAAGAGTTGAGAGACATCTTGGGTATTCAAAACTTGGGAGGAATGGGGACATACTTGGGTTTGCCAGAGAATTTTGGAGGGTCTAAAATTCAGGTTTTTAGTTTTCTCCAAGAACGGTATAACAACAGGATTAATGGCTGGACTTTTAAATATTTTACCAAAGGGGGCAAGGAAGTGATCATTAAATCGGTGGCTACGGCATTGCCTAATCATGTAATGTCCTGTTACCGACTCCCAAAGGTGACCACAAGGAAATTAACAAGTGTGGTTGCTCAGTTCTGGTGGAGTCTAAGAGGAAGTACCAGAGGTATGCATTGGCAATCTTGGGATAAGGTATGCATCAGTAAAGAAGAAGGAGGACTGGGGTTCAAGGATATAATGGATTTTAATACAGCCATGCTTGGAAAGCAATTATGGAGGCTGATAGAGAAACCAAATACTCTATTCTCACGAGTTTTTAAAGGAAGGTATTTCAGGAATGCTTCACCTCTGGAACCGATACGTTCATACTCACCGTCATATGGCTGGTTGAGTATTACATCAGCTAGATCTCTGGTTAGCAAAGGACTAATTAAACGGATGGGAACAGGGTCATCCATCTCGGTATGGAATGATCCCTGGCTCCCAACCACTCGCCCGAGACCAGCAAATAAAAATCATGTTCTCAGTCACCCCAATCTCACAGTAGATCAACTTATTGATCCAGATTTACGTATCTGGAATTCACAGGCAATCAGGGCTTTGGTGGATCCCAATGATTTCAGCATTATTGAAAGCATACCATTGAGTAGGTTTCGCAGCGTAGACAGGGACGGATGGCATTTTACTCAGAATGGAAAATACTCAGTAAAATTTGGGTATGAGGTAGAGAGGGTATATCCGGATACGGCCAAATCTTCACCATTATTTGGGCCGACAGTTGATTTTATTAAGGCGCATTGCTGGAAAATTCGCTGTCCACCAAAGATAAAACATTTCTTATGGCAAATAGTGTCAGGATGTATTTCAGTAAGGAAGAATTTGCACTCACGTGGATTATCAGGGGATCTATATTGTGACCGATGTGGCGCTTCGGAGGAATCAATTAATCATGTATTTTTTGAATGTCCTCCAGCGCGTCAGGTTTGGGCACTGTCCCGGATTCCATCGAATCACACCATCTTTCCCACTAAGTCTATTTTCACAAATATGGACTACTTATTCTCGAGGGTTCTTCCGAAATTAGAGGATGATCAGTTTGCGTGGATATTATGGTATATCTGGAAAGGACGGAATAACAAGGTTTTTAGCAATTTGGATATTGATCCTATGGATACACTAAAGTTAGCGGAAACAGAATCGAAGCTTTGGAAGGAGGCTCAGATAATCCCTACACCGGTAACAGGTCAACAACTCTTGGAACTACCATCAATTCCAGGACGGTGGTGTTTTGTTGATGGATCCTGGAAGGACAAAGAGAGTTTCTCAGGGCAAGGGTGGTATAGCACCCTTGAGGGTTTTGATGGACTTATGGGCACACGGAATGTAAGGGCTTCTTTATCTCCTCTACACTCAGAGATTGAGGCTTTACTTTGGGCTATGGAGTGTATGAAGAATCTTAGACAATACAGGGTTACATTTGCGACGGATTGTTCTCAATTGGTGAAGATGGTTTCGGAACCAGAAGAATGGCCTGATTTTGCAACTTATCTATCAGATATCGAGACTTTGAAAGGGAGTTTTCACAGCTCAGATATTATTTACGTCCCTCGCACGAAGAATCAGAAGGCCGATAGTCTCGCAAAATCTGCTAGGCAGCAACCGACCTTTGTCGTGCATATGGACGCAGAGTTACCAGCTTGGTTTACAGAGTCCTCTTGAGTCTGTAAAGTCGATGACAAAAAAATAAAAAAATAAGTTTGAACCAAGTTGACTCTGTTTATGTTGCTACCAACAAATTTTGAACCAATTAATAAACAATAAATCTATCAAATTTTCAAATAAATTATTAATTATAATTTTACAAATATCTAAAACTAAAAATTAAACATCAATAAATAATCATATACTATAGATATATTATAAAAATAATATATATATATATAGTTAAAATCATATATTAAGGATCTTTGATATACCATGCATATTATAGTATTTTTCTACAAATGGTAAAGAATACATTCTAACATTGTATTCACATATCATCCAAATCACCCAAGAAAACCACGGTAATTCGATTAATAAAATATACACAAAATACATTCATACATGTTATGACCAAACTTACGATAAATGTTATGTCTACCCACTTACAAACACATTCCTATTAGATAATTTTATAAATAAATTTTTGTTTACTTATTTAAATTTCAAAATATTTTTTTATTATTTTAGTCCATGTAAATGTTATTGGAAAATACACATCATAGAAAAAATTTACCACAAAAAGAACTAAATACAAAAATTGGTTAAAGGCTTGCTTTTCAAGAGGTACACAAAAAAAAAAATTACAAAAAATGTTTTATTCCTAAAATATCTCACATATAACTTTTGTACATTTCTTCATTTGAAATGGCCAAACAATAATTTTTAGATGATTTCAAAGCATATAAGAGTGAAAATAATTTATTTTAATAACATTCACTAATCCAAACATATATAAAGGTGAATGGAAAATAATTTCCATTATCATGTTTGATTTCTGCTAACTGATTTTTTAAACAATACAAAAAATATTATTCACCTCAACATTAGGCATAAAACATTACTATTACTTTACCTAAGATAAGTCACATTAATCCACTGAGAAACTAATAAAAACATATTTTATATAAACAACAATATGTACCTTAAAAAAGCAGCCTATCTATTTGTAATCTTCTGATTTATAAATTATAAATTCATTAATTTTTTAAAAAATACACAAAACCTTATAAAAATTATAGAGCAGCTACTTTCTGGTCTATTAAAGAAGTTTGAGAAATTCATGCACATCATTTAAACAAACAAAATCACCACCAACACACAGGGAAATCGGCCAATTCATACCTCAACAGAGGACCGCGGTCCCGATCAGTACATAAACTCATACCATGTGCTAAAACATATATCAACACGTAAAAATTTCAAGTTTCATACATCAACTAACAAAATTCGGCTTTTACATACATTGACCGTTTATCCGTTAGTAAAAATACCGTGGTCCCGATCAGTACATAAACTCATACCATGTGCTAAAACATACATCAACACGTAAAAATTTCAAGTTTCATACGTTAACTAACAAAATTCGGCTTTTACATACATTGACCGTTTATCCGTTAGTAAAAAATAACAGAGTCTAAACTATCCGTTAAATATTGATTACGTGGATTTTTAATATTTTAAATAATTAATAATTAATAAAAAATTCTAAAAAAAGGGAAGGAAGGGGATTCGAACCTGCGTCTAGACAACACATGCACTGGTCTTTTGACCACTTTGAAAGACAAGATTTGTTGATTGTTTTCTCCATAGATTCTATTTCTACCGAATACATATTTCATTCACATATGTCAATTCTCTCGAATAATTACTTAAATAAAAAATGAAAATAAAAAATTATTCTCTCAAGTAATTGTTATCGAAATATATATATTTTTAAATTCAAAACTTTTATAAAAATAAATATTTCCATTTTGTTTTTCAATGTTTTGAAAAATTTAAAAGGCAATTCTCCTAAATAGACTATTTTGATATAAAAAAATAAAAAAAAAAAATAAAAAATAAAAAATAAAAAATAAAAAATAAAAAATAAAAAATAAAAATAAAAAAAAATAAAAAAAAAAATAAAAAAAAATAAAAAAAAAAAAATAAAAAAAAAAAAATAAAATAAAATAAAAAAAAAAAAAAATAAAAATAAAAAATAAAAAATAAAAACCATGTAATCTGAAACTATAAAATAAATATATTTTAATAGGTAAAAAGATCCTTATATCCTAGATATATGAATAGAAATAACTAAAAATAAATAAAAAAAAAGAAAACATATAATCTGAAACTATAAAAAATAATTTTGGATATAACGATCTTCTTACCTATTAAATGAAAAAAAATGGTCATTTTCATCCCTAGTATTTTTTGTGACAAAAATTTGAAAATAATCTATTTAGGAGAATTACCTTTAAAATTTTTCAAAACATTGGAAAAAAAGCTGGAAATCTTTTTTTAATAAAAAAATTGAATTAAAAAATTATATATTTCGACAAAAATTATTTGAGAGAATAAATTTTATTTTTCATTGTTTATTTAAATAATTATTTGATAGAATTGTCATATATGCATGAAATATATATTAGGTATAAATAAAAACTATGGAGAATACAATCAATAAAATCTTGTTTGTCACAGTGTTTAAAAGACCAGTTAATGTATTGTCTAGACCCAGGTTCAAATCCCCTTCTCTTCCCTTTTTTTAGAAATTTTTATTAATTATTAATTATTTAAAATATAAAAAAATCCACGTTAACGTACAGTTTAGACTCCGTTTGACTAACGGATAAACGGTTAATGTATGTAAAAGCCAAATTTTGTTAGTTGATGTATGAAATTTGAAAATTTTACGTGTTGATGTATGTTTTACCACAGAGTATGAATTTATGTACTGATCGGGACCGCGGTCCTCTGTTGAGGTATAAATTGACCGATTTCCCCCAACACACATACCATTGTAGTCTAAACACTTTTCGTTTTTCATGGTTTTTTTTGCCTTGCTTTGCTTTGTTTCAGTTTTACGTTACAAGAAATAAACTACATCCACATAATTACGCTGTTTAGATTAAAGAAGCTTGAGCAAACGGCATGGTAGAAAAAATAAATCAACGAAATATCACTCAATTTACTCTAAACAACATTAACAAACTACATGTCACTGACCAGTAATTCGAAACTACATTCGATGGAAAGACCCAACGGCTTAATAAATAAGAACCACAGCAGACCAAGCTTGGCACACACATGAAACCTTACTACCTTGAAGGCCACTTTTTAATAAAAAACTGCCACCATTATTTGAAGACAAATCTGTTAAACAGATGTGACCTACAAGTTACAATTGACACCACCCAAACATTTCAATAAAGCCAACATGCATAATCTTATTTCCCTCTGCCAAAGTCTCACAAATAACTGTTTTGATCAACAGATGTAGGACGAAGTCGAACAAAAAAATCATAAGACAAATTTTTTATAACCCGTGAAAGTTATGAATTCAATGGTTCTAAAAGTAAAAAGAAAATGTTTGTACATTTAACAATATTTTACAACAAAAAACTTATAGAACTAAGATAAAAGAATACTTAGATCGTGGGTCTGATTAGTTGGGTTATAATGCAAAATTTTTGTAAGAATTTAATTGCTTTATCCATATAGTTGTATGTTTATTAGCTGTAGAAAAATATTATAACTTTTAAACCGTTGGTTGAAAGAAAATAATAAAATATGAACACAAAATAATAGGAATGTTAATTCAACCAATCCGACTACAATTTAACTAATTTTCTGTTCATTTTTCTCATCACCTTATATAATTTTTTAATAAGAAAAATATTAAAAGATCAATTTTGTAGAACAAAAATAAAAAAATAATTTAAAATAACTTCAAAATTTTATGGAAAGTTATTTTTTAATAATAACTTAAAATATTTATATGCTAAAATATACATAGAAAGATATAATTAAAATTAAATAAAAACCCAGGGCGTAGCCCGGGCCAACCCCTAGTGTTCATAACATGATATATACAACTCTCTAACTTAATATCAAATTATTTTTTTGTTATAGATTAAACGGTAATAAAACATACACGTGAAATTGTTAAAATAAAAAAACAAACACGTGAAATAACACTTGAATACCTAATTCATAATTTGAAATATTTTTGTAACGAAACCGATTTGCTCATAGTCTTTCAAGTTCAAAGAAAAAAAAAACATAGAACTCCAGCTAAAAAAAAACAAATATCACAAGTATATAAATATCCAATTAGAAAATTTGAAATATTTAAACTATTTTAAAAATTAATTAGGAAGTTCAAAAATATTTATATTATCTAAATTAATAAATTGATGATTTAATCTAAAAGTAATAAAAATATGATAAATAAGCAAAATTAGCTAGAATCATGAAGAATGTGATAAATCAACAAATCACTTCATAGATAATAATATAGATTAATGATTTAAGCTAAAAAATAATAAGAATCTTATGAAGTTAAAATAATTATAATCATAATTCCAATTAGAAATTTTGAAATATTTATATTATTATTTAAATTAATAAATTAATTAGAAAGTTCAAACTAAATTAATTATCTAAATTAATAAATTAATGATAATCTCTCAAAACTAATAAGAATATAACAAATAAGTAGAGTTAGCTAAAATCATGGAGAATATGACAAATCAGCAAAATCACTTCATAAATAAAAGAATAGATATGCTAATACACAAAATTTAATTTATAATGTTAACTGATTGAAAATTTTCAGCCAAAAAATCATGTTACCGATAGATAACAATTGGCATAATATGTCATTTAAACATATTAATTAAAATTATTATTATATAACAGATGGTAAGAGAAAAATATGACTACATTTAAAAATATTAAAAAAAAAATTTAAAAAGAAAAAAGAAGAAAAGAAGCTGTAAAAAGAAGCAAAAGTGAATCGCGCGTGAGACCTACCAAACCTGCTTGAACTTTTGTGTCAGTACTGTTGCAGCAGGTCCTGTCAGAAAAGGGTATTTTCGACAATTTAATACCAAAATGTATTGTGCTGGTCAATTTTTTATGTCATAGACAAACATCTAATTTTAGCTTTTATTTGAGGTATTTAACTCATTGTCCCTATATATATATTCAGGAAGCAAACCGAAAAAGACAGATAAGACAGAGGGGACACTAAAAAAAATGATTAGAGGTTAATCGACTCTATTGAACCACCACGTCTAGGACATCTCGTATGAGTACCCATGTCGTTGCCTCACATCTAGAGAGTTTACCACAAGAAACGTTTCATCTTGATTGGATCAAATAGGCTTTTCAGTTGTGTTTTGATGTCAGAAGACTCAGAACAAAACTTCTTTGTTGATATGATGAAAGCATGTTTGTGTTTTCTGTTGGTTCAAATATACAATATACATCGAAGTTCGGCTTTCTTACTCATATCCACACAATTGTCTTTGTGTATGTAACAAGAGTATGACACAAAATTGGTTAATAAAAGAACTAAAAAATAAAAAAAGTATATCCAAAAAGAGCAAAAACAAATACCAGAAATTGCAGTGCAACAACATCCTCTGCTTTTATTTTCTCGGTTTCAGAGGTTTTACATTAACTCTGTCAAATCTAATATTCTCATCTGAATAGGGGTGCCCCCCCCCCCCCAATAATTTAATAAATATCTTTAGTGAAATAAAGTTTCTCTTTTCGTATGACAAAAGAGGCAACATGTATGAAACTTACCAAAAACAGAAAGTAGAAAAGACTTATGCCTTCCAGAGAGTTTTGATCACATCTTTGAGCGTTTCAAGTAAACAACAACAGCTATGCTCGTTAGCACAACAGCTCCTGTAACCACCGCACCACCACGCCATGTAACCCATCCACCTCTTTCTCTCTCTGTAGTAGTATTCGCTTTCTTGAGTTGACCCGTTTCCAAGCTCAAGCTCCTTGTTCCTCCTGTCTCTGTAAAGTCCAGATGCAGCCTCAATACCTTTTGTCCTGCAGACCTAGCAAGAGTAACAGCACCAACCAAATCACTATCCGATGTAATCAAAACCTTATCACCTTCATCATCCTCATATATAATCTGAGGCCGTTGTTCCACATCGTTGATGTCACTACCGATTCTTTGCATCACAATACCCATCAGCTCTTCCAGGTTCTCAGCAGAAGAAGTAAAACGATGCACACGGCCCTTTAGATCTTCGAGCTTGAAAGAAAACGAGTTCCCAAGCCCTAGAGAAGGGTAAGAAGTGAGCTTCCCAATGTCTGAATGATGCATCATCGCCGACATTTCGCTTTGAGTGTCTGAATCATCAGGAGGGTCTAACGCAAGAGCTGAGTCCCAGAACTTCTGCATCATGGTATTAGCCATATCGTTCACAGCTCCAGAACTATTCTCAACCATTGAGATAGCGGCGTGAGTAATCTGCAACACATCTACACAAGCAGCAGCGGAACCGTCTTTGTCTATGATCGGAAGATGTAAGAACTTCCCATCATGCATTATATGCAACGCATCAAGAATGGTCGTCTCCAGCGAGGCACATTCAGGATTAGGTGTCATCACCTTCTCCACAAGAGTAAGCTCAGGAGATAAGTTCTGGGCCACGACACGCATAAGAATGTCCTTTGAAGTCAGTATCCCCTGGATCTTGCTCCCCACGGAGATGATGACAGAGTTAACACGCAAGTCCCGCATCCTTTTGGCAGCAACGGAGACAGGATCTGATGGTGCCACAAGCGCAACTTTGGAATTGTCAGTGATAATGGTTGACAAGGCGGGCTTAAACATTCTCTCCCGCAGCGTCTCGATGAAAGCATAAGGCGCAGAGTATCCAGCTCCCCATTGCTTCTCAACACCTTCAACAGCAGCAGCTAAAGCACTCCCTTGCTCAGCAGCTTTCTCCATCCTGGAGATAGCATCGTACAGACACTTGGTGATATCCAACAAAGCAATGACTTCGCCATTCTCCACAACAGGCAAGTGCCTAAACTTGCCTTGAACCATCTTCTGAAGAGCTTCAATAGCCAACGAATCAGAGGTGACGAAGATAGGGTTCCTTGTCATGACTTTGGAGACCAAAGTCTGTTCGGGTCTCAACCCTTCAGCAATCACCCTAGTAGCAACATCTTTGTCGGTACAAATCCCGGAGAGAAGCGCACTTGAATCAGTCAAGAGAACAGCGTCAACACGCCGAGCAGCCATTCTCCGACAAGCGTCAAAGACAGTGGTTCCTTCAGGGATAGTGAGAGCTTTGGATAACCGAAGCTTCTTAACTGTTCTCTCAACGCTAGAGAGAGGTTGAGAAGGAGGTGAGTTTGGTTTTGAGGTGTTCCCACCATTGACCACGCTTCCGTTCTCTGATTTCTTTGAGGCTCGCCGCACAGTGGTGGAGGCTCCCTGATGTTGAAGAACCACCCGTCGCCTGACTACTCATCATACCTATCGATCTGAGATTTAAAAAAAAAGGAAATACCTATTGATTCAGAAAACTAACCAATTGCACGAATCTGAGTAAAACCCAATTCTGTTGCAAAAATCAAATCAAAGATGCAAATCCGATGCGCACACAATGAAATCAGATCGGAACCCTAGAATGAATTTGATTGGGATTAGGGTGTGTACCTTCCTAATCGACCAGTTGTCTTTGTCTCTGGTTGTTTTCCAAAAGCTGTTAACAATTGTCGTTAGCCATTTTATCGGCGTATGTGTTGTTGTTGTGCTTCGCCACCCTCTTCTTCTTCTTTGAATTTAATTATACGTGAATTATAAGCTACGAATAATAAATGTATTTTTCCATAATATAAAAACAAATCTGGCAAACCGGAAATTGAACCTTAGTTGTGGCTGTAGTAAATGTACTTCCTTTTTATAAAATTTGTAATTTGAGTCGCCACCAGTAAAGAGCCACTAATACGACATTTTTCTCTTTTTATTATCACTACATAAATACAAATTTTATCATCAACCGTCCACATAAAATAGACGGAAAAAGGTCAAATAATTTTTTTTTTAAAAACGAAAAAATATTATTGACAAATATTTGATTATTGGTTGTCCGCAAATTTGCGGGTACAAATTTTGATATAATATAATGTTTTGTGTTTTCGACATACGATAATATATTTTAATATTTTAAAACCAAAAGTGAATTTTTGGTAGCTAATTTTAAACATATTTTTATTTGTTAATATTTTATAAAAATTTAAATAGTATTTATGTAGTATTTAGTTAATTTTTTACATCTTTTACAAATCAATATTTCATAAAATTGTTTTATAACATTTTTTTATAACGTCTACTTTATTGATTACATAGATGAAACATAATCAGAGTGAAGATCAGATGTTATTGATCTCGGTACATAATTATGAAACCAATAAGAACAATGAAAAGGTATATTATTCCTTGCTAGAGTATCTGCTACTCTGTTATCTTCTCTTCGTACCCAAGTGAATTGTAGATCTTCAAACTTCTCTTTCCACCAGAGTGTTTCACGAATCCAATTATAACCAGCAAAATAAATAGTTTTGCGATTGAGGAGGTCCATAGCTTGTTTGCAATCACCTTCAATAATTACTTTTGTGTAGCCTCTACTCCAACATTGCTGTATTGCCATAAGAATTCCTTGTAATTCGCTATCCAAAGCTGAGCCAACACATAAGCCAACACCTTGTCCCGCTCGTTTGAAAACTCCATTAATACACTCCTAGGATGCTTCTCTGGATGATAAGGGGATAGATCCTTGCAAGTAGAGAATCAGAGACTCAATCTTCTTCAAGGCTAGCTTGTGGATTGAATGGTGACACAAAGAGTTATGGAAGGGACTCCTTGATATTCCTAAGTAATCAGTCTCGGATATGACACACCAGGAAGTATTACTCTTGTGGTTTTGTTAGATATGACACACTAACAAAGACTCAAGAAATCTCAGAACTACAAGGAAGCTTGCAGTCGACAGTGAGAGAGACAAGAGTCTGAAAATAAAAGATTGGATAAAATGAAACTAGGGCATCCGAGTACATATTTATAGAGAAGGCAAGGAACAGGCTCCTTGTTCTCTAAATGTGACATAATAAACAATAGTCTAAAATAAAACATAAGATAAAATATGAAAGTCTGAAAATCCTAAGTACATCAAATGAGTGATAGGAAAGCAACATATGGCCTCGTTAAAAACCTATCTTTGGAAAACCCAGTGGGACAAAACCAAAGATAGGGAAAAAGAACACACATATGTTACTTGCTCATTTGATGACTATCTAGAAAAAGAAATAGCTTGAATTGTGGTAAGTGTGTCTTGGTTGATCAAGCTTCTTCCAAGACTTACTTCTTGCTTCATGGATGTCTTAAGTAGTCCTCCAATGGCTTCTTTGAGTTGCTTGCTTCTGGCTCGAGTCATGGGACCCTTAGGCATGGTGAGAGCATCTTCATCAGCTGGTTCCTCCATGGTCTCCTTGTCTTCTTTGCTTGACTTGTCCATGATCATATCATCCCCTCCCTCTTGAAAAGGATTTGTCCTCAAAACTGGCTCATCTGAAACTGTTGCTTATATCGTACTTACCTTGAAGATCAAGCTTGTAGGCATTGTTATTGATTTTCTGGATGATCTCAAAAGGACCATCTATTCTCGGCATCAGCTTGGACTTTCTTTCTTTAGGAAACCTCTCCTTGCGCAAGTGAACCCACACTTTATCACCTACATCAAAGATCATCTCACGCCTGCCTTTGTTTGCTCTTTTGGTGTACTGCTTGGTCTTCTCAACAATGTTTCTTCTTGCCTGCTCATGGATTTGCTGTACCATCTCTGCTTTCTTTTTCCCATCCATACTGACCCTTTCACACTCAGGTAAAGGCATTAGATCCAAAGGTGAGATGGGATTGAACCCATAAACAATTTCAAAAGGGGAAAACTTAGAAGCAGAATGCTGAGCATGATTATAAGCAAATTCACAGTGAGGCAAATATTCTTCCCATGATTTCAGATTCTTTTTAATGAATGCACGCAAGAGAGTTCCAAGAGTTCTATTAACTACCTCAGTCTGCCCATCAGTTTGTGGATGACATGTAGTAGAGAATAACAGCTTAGTACCTAGCTTAGACCAAAGAGTCTTCCAAAAATAACTAAGAAACTTAGTATCTCTATCAGAAACTATAGTCCTAGGCATGCCATGAATGCGCACAATCTCTCTAAAGAACAGGTTAGCAACATGCAATGCATCATCAGTCTTATGGCAAGCAATGAAATGTGCCATTTTAGAAAATATGTCCACAACTACAAAGATAGAATCCTTACCTGTCTTGGTCCTTGGCAAACCCACAATAAAATCCATAGATATATCATTTCAGGGGTGAGTAGGAATAGGCAAAGGAGTGTACAAACCGTGGGGTTGGATCTTTGACTTAGCTGCTTTGCAAGTTTCACACCTTCCACAGATTCTCTCAACATCTCGTTTCATGTGTGGCCAAAAGAAGTGATCCTGCAAAACCTTAAGAGTCTTGGCAATACCAAAGTGTCCCATTAAACTTCCTCCATGGGATTCCCTGACAAATAAATCTCTTAAAGAACAGTTAGGCACACACAATCTATTATCATAGAATAAGAATCCATCCTGCCTAAAGTAATGTCCTGCAGCATATTTCTCACACGACTGATAAGCTTCGTGAAAGTCAGAATCAGTTGCATACATATCCTTAAGTTGTTCAAATCCTAGCAACTTAGCATCAAGAGTATTCAAGAGAGTATACCTTCTTGATAGTGCATCAGCAACTACATTTTCCTTACCTTGTTTGTATTTGATCACATAAGGAAAGGTTTCAATGAATTCTACCCATCTGGCGTGTCTCTTGCTGAGCTTGCTTTGTCCCTTGAGGTACTTGAGAGACTCATGGTCTGTGTGAATGACAAACTCCTTTGGCCATAGATAATGCTGCCAAGTCTGTAGAGCTCTCACCAAGGCATATAGTTCTTTGTCATAAGTGGCATAGTTGAGAGTAGCTCCACTTAGTTTCTCACTGAAGTATTCTATGGGCCTTCTATCCTGCATCAACACAGCACCAATACCAATTCCTGAGGCATCACATTCAATTTCAAATGTTTTAGAGAAATCAGGAAGTATAAGGAGAGGAGAGTTAGTAAGCTTCTCTTTGAGGATTTGAAATGAGGTTTCTTGTGCTTCTCCCCACTTGAATCCTACATCTTTCTTGATAATCTCAGTCAGTGGAGCTGCTAGAGTGCTGAAGTTCTTCACAAATCGCCTATAGAAGCCTGCTAGCCCATGGAAACTCCTTACTTCATTTATGGTTTTAGGAATCGGCCACTCTTGTATGGCTTTCACCTTCTCTTGATCCACCTTTACTCCATCTGCACTCACAACAAAGCCTAGAAAGACCAAGTTATCCGTACAGAAAGTACACTTCTTAAGATTAGCAAAGAGCTTTTCTTTTCTCAAAACATCAAGAACAGTCCTAACATGAACTATATGCTCTTCTAAGCTCTTGGAGTAAACTAGGATATCATCAAAGTAAACTACCACAAACACTCCTATAAAAGATCTAAGCACATGATTCATCAATCTCATAAAGGTACTAGGAGCATTAGTTAAGCCAAAAGGCATCACCAACCACTCATACAAACCATGCTTAGTCTTGAAAGCAGTTTTCCACTCATCTCCTTCTTTCATCCTAATTTGATGATACCCACTTTTCAGATCTATCTTAGAAAAGATGCTAGAGCCATGCAATTCATCAAGCATATCATCTAATCTAGGAATAGGGTGGCGATACTTCACTGTTATGTTGTTGATGGCTCTGCAATCAACACACATGCGCCAGCTACCATCTTTCTTAGGCACAAGGAGTACTGGAACAGCACATGGACTCATACTCTCTCGGATATGACCTTTCTCCATCAGTTCCTCCACTTGTCTCTGCAACTCCTTAGTCTCAACAGGATTGGTTCTGTATGCTGGTCGGTTAGGAAGAGTGGAGCCAGGAACAAAATCAATCTGGTGCTCAATCCCACGAACTGGAGGCAATCCAATGGGGCTATCTTCTGGAAACACATCTGCATATTCCTGTAAAAGAGAGACTAGTTCACTCGGATGATCCTGTGGAAGATCAGTGACTGTTAGCAAAGTCTCTTTAAACATAAGTAAAACAATAGAGGGTTGAGAGTATAGAATTCTTTTGATATCTCCCTGTTTGGTATAGAGGCTGTGATGTTTCTGATCAGGCTTGAGGTCTATCTCTTTCTTTTTCTGAAGTTGGAGCTGATCCCCATGAACTTCCTTAGGTGACAAAGGTACCAGCACTGTCTTCTTTCCATTAAACTCAAAAGAGTGCTTATTGGTGAAACCATCATGAACCACTCGCCTATCAAACTACCATGGTTTACCAAGAAGAATATGGCTAGCTTCCATTGGTAATACATCACACAAGATCTCATCTTCATATCTACCAATGGCTATAGGTATCAGCACTTGATTGGAGACTCTCATCTCACCTTCCTCATTGAGCCACTGCAACCGGTAAGGTCTAGGATGCTTCTGAACTTTCAGACCCAATTTCTTCACCATAGTCTCACTAGCTACATTGACACAGCTTCCACCATCAATAATAAGGCTGCACACCTTTCCCTGAACCAAACACCTAGTGTAGAAGAGATTCTCACGCTGCTCAGTTTCTTCAGTCTTAGTTTGCAAGTTCAAGAGTCTTCTTGTCACCAACAACCTTCCTTTAACCGGTTCTACTTCACTCTCTTCACCAGAAATTTTCAGATCAGAACCGGAGTGCTCTTCTTCTGATTCATACTCTCCATTCTCAAGTAGAATCATAACCTTCTTGTTGGTGCACTTATTGGCATAATGTCATCTTCCTTGACACTTGAAACACTTAACATCTCTAGTTCTAGAGCTTGTAGCTTCAGCTTTGCCTTTGTCTTTGCTGAATGTGCTGTTTGGTTTAGTATCTTCTTTCTGCTGAGGCTTGCAATCCTTCAGATAAGATGGTTTCTCTTCTTTAGTGTACTGATACTTGCTGGACCCATAGTTGCCTCGCGAGTGATGCTTTCTCTTAATCTGTTGCTCCACCAGAATAGCTTTGTGCAACATCTCTTCTATCTCTATATAGTGCTGCATCTCCACACTGTCTTGTATCTCGCGGTTAAGCCCTCCAAGAAACCTTGCCATAGTAGCTTCTCTGTCCTCAGATATACCAGCCCTTAATATCAGCAACTCCATCTCTTGGTAGTACTCTTCCACAGTCTTGGATCCTTGTGTAAGTCTCCTCAATCTTTGATGAAGATCCCGGTGGTAGTGGTTAGGCACAAACCTCTTGCGCATAAGAGACTTCATCTCTTGCCAAGTATCAACCGGATACTCTTGATTCATCCTCCTAGTAGTCACCAGTTGATCCCACCAGCTCAAAGCATAATCATAGAACTCAGTTGCAGCAAATTGAATCCTCTGAGCATTGGTGTAGTGTCGGCAGTTGAATACAATCTCAATCTTCTTCTCCCACTCAAGATAAGCATCAAGATCAACTTTGCCATGGAAGGGAGGGATCTTAAGCTTCAAACCAGCAAGTTCATCACGGTAAGGTCTTCTATCATTATGATCACGACGAGTTCTTCTTCTACTACCTCGTGATGCTGAGGAAGAACCACTTCTCTCACTTCTGTGGCGCTCATAGTAGTTATCAGTCTCCTGTGAACCAGCATGCTCTTGTGGAGTGTGAGTTCGACGGTTCCTTCTGGACTCATTACTGTGACCTTGACCAGTAGCTTGTCTGATTTCATTTCTGATCTCTTTCATGTTTTCATTCATCATCTCAGTCATGCTTTCCAACATGGTTTGTTTCAACTGAGCGGCCATTGCTTCCATCAACAGTTTGTTCTTTCTCATCAGGTCTGCTGCATCATCAGTCTCGTTTACCATGCATATGACTGTTTTCAGTCTTCTCCTTTCAGCTCATCACACAAATGAGTAAGAATTATTCTTTCCTAAGAAAAAAAAGAAAAGAAAACATAATGAATTACAACTTTCTGGAATGATGGTAAGTAGTATTGAACAATAACTAAGAAACTAAGTCCAGATCTATCATAAGAAAACACACCAGCCATAAACACACAAAACAATGGTAAGACACAACCAAATCTTTCGTCATAAACAATTGCAACACAAAGAGTGAGGAACACAACTATCTATCATAAACAAACACACCATCCCTAAACACAGCCGCAATTAATATTACAAGTTAAAGAGTATACCATATTGATCTTCAAAATGTACACTGAGCAGGATTTGAAAGCAACAAATAGTGGCGTTGCCAAAAGTTAATAAAAAAGACCCCACTGCCACAAACCAGAACTTTAAAAGTTACAAAATAACATAATGCTAACAAAGATCAAAGGTGATAATAACAAAATATGTCATAGATGGAGCACACAATAGAATCTACTACGAAAAATCACGGCAAGAAACTGCTATAAGGGTATAAATATAAATATGCAAAAAACAAAGCCAAAGGATGATAAAAGTTTCTACTTTAGACATCGTTAAACACACAAGGATCCAACTTTTATAGTTGTACCCAAGCTAAACTTAGTCAAAACTCAATATCACAGAAACCCATCAACTGATTCATATAATTATCTCAATTTTAGATATACAAAAGAGAAGTCAAGGCAACAATTACGAAAAAGAAAGAAACTGATCACCATGATTGAGAAAGAACATGAACAAGCTTGAGAGCGAGAAGAAGGGTGAAGGAGAAGAGCAAACTATGCGCTGAAACCGCTTCTCTACACCAATATTTCTTTACCCTTAAGTCACTAATCCAATCAGAGAGACTCTTTTTGACACAGATCACAATTCAAAATTTGATTGTATGAAATTAGTGATTTTTTCTTTGAAAATTTCAAGAAGTAAACACATAAGAGAAGAGAAAATGATTTGTTATAAAAACCGGTTTTTCAAAGTCATCGACGGAGGTTGACTTTCCATGACCAAGGCAAATCATGGCAAGCTTAGTTTATGGTAGTATTATTTTACTTTTTGTATGTGACTGTGTATAAAGTGAAAAACAAATTTGAAAAACTAAATTATATTTATATTAAGGATACAAAACTATCAGTTAGATGTTTCTTTGTTAAAAATAATCGAATGACTTATTGTTAGAACTAAATTAGAAAAAGCTTTAAAAACATAATTATATTTTTGATTTATAGTTTAATTTGTAAAATAATAGAAAAACTTTTGACGTGATAAAAATATAAAATTAATTTACGGTCAAGATTTGTTTCCGTCAAAGTGGATATGAGATTAGGATTCGGATTATTTTTTTGGTTATTGACACTTGATTTGGTTAGGTTAATGTGGATATGAGATTGAGATCCGGTTTATGTTTTTGATTTTTAATTGACATTTGATTTGGAAGCCAATTTTCAGAAACAAAAACAAAATGATAGGAAGAAAAAAAAAATTAGTCAAAAGAAAAAAAATATATAATATCAAATGTTCTGATTATATAATATAAAGTTCCGTAGGAAAATAAATATTAGATCCCATAAAAAATTAGAAATAAGAGTTCAATTATACAAAACTATCAAAGGTTAAACTATCACAAAAAAATACAAACAACAAAATTCAACTATCACAAAAATGTTTACGTCAATGTAAAATAAAATAATTTCAAACTCAAAAATATTAAAACTCTTTATTATGCATTCTATAAATATAAAATATTCATAAATTCACAAAATATATAGTTCGGAAGACAACATCTAACGAAATAATTGTATATGAAATAGTTGAAAAATTAAAATTGTCCCGGGCGTAGCCCGGGTTAACCCCTAGTATCATCAATACAATACTAAAAGCTAAATATCCTCAAAGGTTAGCCTGTCCACGTCACCCAATTAAATCAACCAATCATATAGCTTCAATCTGTCACGTCATTTTTGTTTGCTCGAGACTAGCCCAATTCAAGCCCAGTTTCGTCTAAGCCCTAATTTCGTCTGAAGCGTAGAGATTAGTTCATTAGTTCATCTTCCGACTGTTCCACTTTGTCTTCACCTGATTGTTCTCTAAATCCATTACAGCTTTCTCATCTCTTCTTTATTGTTTCGTTCTACCTCCCTCTCTTTCTCCTTATATATAAATTGATACCATATCTTTGTCGTGAATTATTTCAAAGGAACACCGGACTCTTCTACTTCGTCTTCACCGTCTCGGTTGCTCTGTAATATTCGTCTTCATCTGAGTACGTTGAAATCTCTTTCATGGAACTGATGGTATCGTATCATTATTTAGAGATTCGAGTTTTAGTTATGACAATTTTTTGGCACGTTAATGCACAAATCTCCTTAATAGATTTTGGCCAATGTTTGACTTTGTTTGTGTGACTGATTTAAGAGTTTTGGGTTGGGAACAAAGAGCTTCCTCATCTGTAAACGAAGAGACTTGGCGACGCTGGTTATCTCAGTTACAAGTTTGACCGACAATCTTAGTGATAGTAAGAATTTATTTCAATTTTTGTGAAGCTTCTAGGCTTCATATTCATGCTCGCTTCATTCTTTAATCAAATGACGAACCAATGTGTTTCTTCTCTTCATGTGATTGGTATTTAGGTTTGATTACGGCTCTTCCTAAGGATTGCTTTAGAGTTGTGAACTCCAGAGGTGTGCTTCCTAACGATTGTAGCGACCGAGTCTTTCAGTTGCTACATGTTGAATCAGATCCTCCTTACTCTCAGTATGATATGCCCATCAATAAGTTTTGATCGACGACATTCATTTGATCTTTTCTCATGATTCTACACTGTCTATAGTATGATTGTAGCAGCTACAATATTTCAGTCGTAAATCTTTGTTGTACCAATCCTTCACTATCATTGTTGCTGATTTGCATCTGTTGAACAATTTTTTTTTTTGGTTTAGGCAGGTTTATAAGATTCTTCAATACGTTTTAGTCTTATCAGAAGGAAGTCTATCTCAGTCTAATGCCTATTCTACTTTGCGGGTATTACCAAGTCTGGTTTTTCTTTTGCATTTTCATGTGTTTACATCTAAAGAACAAAATTTTTAATTTTTTTCTCTTAACAGCTATGTTTGTGTCTTTGTGGCAGAGACTGGAGCAGTAGTAACCGATGACATGTCGTCTACCATTCTCAGGTCACAGGGCTTTGTGTTTTCTAACGGAACTGCTCATCGGTACACCAATTCTGATGCTCATAAGGTCACAGGGCTTTGTGTCTTTCTTCATCAACCTCATCTCAGCGCTTATAAACCAACCCTTTTCTCAACTGAACCATCCCTCTTCTCAACCAAAATTAGCTCAACAACCTACCGCTTCTCCCAAGCCACTTCACTCTCCACCGCCACGTCATGGTTTGAGGCTTACTTTGCCTCCGTAAATTTGAAAGAATTTTTAAACACACCAACCTCCTTTTTCAACCTCCTGTTTGAGGCTTACTTTGCCTCCGTTCATGCTCATTTGAAAATTTAGTAGCTCATTAAAAAGAAAGCTAGAAATGCCCTCCTTTTTGAACGGACCAGCTCTCAACCTGTAAGCATTTCTATCAAAGCAAAGTAGGATGCAAGTATTTGGTTTCGTGTGAACTACCCTGAACCCCATACTCCTAACACTCCAGTTCCTCTGGTTCTTAGTAGTTGGCAGAAACCATCAATAGGCTTTTTAAAATGCAACACTGCTTCATCATGGTCTCCTGGACAGGTTCATCAGTGGCGCTTCCTGGATCCTGAGAAACCATTCAGGTATTCCATTAACGCACAGCCGTAGGTCTTCTCAAACACACCTTCGGCTCTTCATGCGGATCTCCTTAGCCATCTCTGGGCAGTTGAAAGCATGAACCATCTCCACCATGATCAGGTCATTTTTGAGTTCTCTTCTGAGCTTCGCTTGTGTTTTCAGCTGTCTAAAACGTTAAAAAAATCAGGTTTCATTTTTCTGATAGATCTAAAAAGGGCTGAGAAACCCCAACCAAGTGTTGTGATGGGGCATTGATCACAATGTATTTCTGGTGAATCATGGTGTATTCGAAGTGTCACATCTCCACTTCTTTCATAATAGATAGCTGCTATCAAGTCTGCACTTCTATTCAGATCAAAATTTGGAACTGACTCTCTCTCAGATGGACAAATATGACATGGTCTTTGTTGTAAGGTGATAGCAGATTTATTTTAATTCTATAATATTTTATATGTTCGTAATTGATTATGCCCCAAAAAATTTTGATCACACTTTTGTACTTGGTATGTCTAATTTACTGACGATGATACTTAAGATTGTGGACCTCATTTGCGAGGACAATGTGCAGTGCGGGTTGTCTATAGTTTATGAGCATTTAATCTATGTGCAGTTTGGGAATGGTACACATTGGTTTGGAGCAAACGCAAAGCTCATCCATCCTACTGCCGTGAGTAAGCAGCAGCTTTTCCGCATCACCCTGTCGAGGATGAGATATGGGGAAGGAATGGTGGTGGTCAAAGAAGTGATGGAAGCGATGATCATGGGCCAACGAATTTTTCACTATCGCATCTATGCACTGCAAGCTCTGTGAGAAGACTAGGAAGTGATGTGGCTCCTTATGTGAGAAGCCTACCAATGTAACTGTTATTGACTATACTTAGTGGCAGTCAAAACCAACATATGGAGGTGTCGTGAAAGGTGATTACTTAAGGCCAGAGGCCAAGCTGGTGGTGGCAAAGGGAATAAATTTGCAGCCGGAGCTAAAGCCTTTGTTGCTCAGACTTGTGCAGTGATCTTTTTCGGTATTCAGTGGCTACACGAGAGTTATTTCTTCGTAGAGTCTAGAGTCTGCAACGAGTGTACGATAGGTGAAGAAGGACCAGTTGTTTTCTTATGCGAGGAAGATGGGAATGATTCCATCTCCATCAGTAGCTTAACTATCTTCACATTTAAGATGGTGTGGTTACAGTTCTCTGTTATCTCGACTCTGCGCTGTTAGTTGTTAATCTAATGATTAAGTCAATACTTTTTACGTACAGGGAAGAGGATGCTACCTTTATCATTGATAATAAAAAGTTGTTTTTGGTAAATTGATACTACAGTTTTATTTTGTCATCATAATAAAAACATCAAAGACTTATGAAGCGGTAAAAGTCTAAGTTTAATGCATGAGTTTGAGCAAAATAACGCAAATACAATTCAGAGAATGATCTTTAAGAAAAACCCAACTATAAGCCGCATTTTAGCGTCTTCCAAACTTTCTATGAATTTTATACTTAGTTTTGTTTTTTTTTTTTATGGAAAATTATAAAACACAGTCTTATAACAATTTAGAAAAAATCAAAATCAATTTACATGTAACAGTTTAAACAACCAAAATCAACGCATGTCATCTTCCTTAATCTATATGTTAGATGTTAGAATGTTTGTAAAATTTAAACATCAATTATCCGCGCGTAGCGCGAAAAACGATCTAGTTACTATAAAAAAAGAGATTGTCTCTCTCCTAAGAAGGACACGTGTCTATCACTCTAACGGATTTCAAATGATTTGGGTTAAAGGGCTTTAACGTTTGGGCTTGAAAAAAAACACATACAAGGTAATGACGTCTTCTTTGATGATGTCGAACTTATAAAGGTTCTTCGTTTTCTCAAGCACGAAATATGGCAACGATGGAGGTTCTAGAATCTATGTTTCGATCTTCGTTTCTGACATTTCGTTACAAGATGAATCGCGATTCGTCATTCAATGCTCCTTAGCTCCCTTCCAGACGGTGGAACGCAACCTATAAAAAGGTCTGTATCCATCCCATTAACATCATTCTCACCATCTTACTCATCTTACGAGATAAACTTATTTCAGTATTATAGCTAACTCATCTGTTATACTCTTCGATTTGAAAGCGGATCGTTATTCTTCCACCATGGAGATCCAACCTCGAGGCCAAAAATGTGTAGCGAGGCGGATAGGCTTATCGGTTTTTGTGGCAGAGTGTTTTATTCCTTAACAAAAGAAGCTTTCATCATCATCCTAGATTCTTATTAATGGCAATCAGTAAGTAATGAGGTTTACATTTGCTCAATTTTTTTTTGTTTTTTTTTTTTGCATCTGTGTCTGACGATTGAAAATCTGAATCTGATTCAAGTTATGGATCTGAAGATTAATCGAGCGCTGGCGATTGAAAATTGTTTTCATACCAACATAATTCACAAGTGAAGGCTTGGTGACGTTTACGACTGCAGGTTAGCGATTTGCATTGCATCCTTCTAAAAGTTTTATTGTTCCGCATACGTTTTTATCTTTTGCTGATTTAGATTGGGTTGGTGATTTACATATGAAGTTGTGGCTGATAAGAGATAACTGATATTTCAGTGTGACCCTTCAGTGAGCATACATGTTACCATGGAAACAAAGACTTTGGATCATGCTTGGTGCCACTGAATTATTGTCTTATTTACATGGACTTTATTCTACATTGCCACACTCACTCCCATCTTCATTCTAATTTAACCCACCAATTAAAAATATTATAATTTTTATTATATTTTAATGAAAAACGTGGTGAAAATCGATATTGTCCTTAATGAAACCAAGTATTTACAAGATCCAACCTAACTATTTGACCCGACCCACTATAACCCATACCCAATACGGATCCCATCAATTAAATAATAAGTAAATGAAAAAAAAATCTTTAATCTTTCCATCTCCTTCTTCACGAATCTTCTTCTGCACATCCTCTTCTTCTTCGTTCTTTTTCTCTAATTTTTTTTTTAAATTTCTCAGACAACATGTTTTTTTATATCTAAACTCTTTTCTTTCTAAAAACAGAATCATACACCAAAAAGCTAAATCAGATCATCTTCGTCGACTCTCCCATGGCGGTTGTGGTCACAAATCAGTTCTCTTCTTTGGACAACAGTCACAGATCACAGTTCACATTATAGAATCAAAGATTTGATGTATAAACACCAATTAAAACCCATAAAAACAGAAGAATCTTTGAAGAAAATCTATGGCGGCCGCATGAAATTGCAGGCAGAACCCTAAAAATATAAAGAGATAATTACGAAATTGCCACTCATTAAAAAGAACAAAATAAAAGAAACTGACCATCGAACCCAAGATTAGTTTGCTAAGAAACAGGAACTATACCACTAGACCACATGTCACTTTTGTTAATAGCTACATAAACTAAGTTTTGTATATTTTTATTTTATTATAAAATACACAAAACCAAATATCGAACCAGTAACTCTCTTGATAACAAACAAAGAATATACCACCAAACCAAGTGCAATGTACGTTTAAATTTACATAACTATATTAAATAACGTTTATTTTATAAATAACATAAAGCCAAATCCGAACATACGTGGAGCCCCTAAAAATTTGCATTTAACATCTGTTCTTATTTTTAATTATTAAATTATACATTTAAAACATATATACCATTTAAGGAAATAATTTCTATAAATATTTTATTAAATTTATTTTAAAAATTAACTATTGATCAAACTATTATTGAAATGCATGTTTTACTATATTTTTATTTTAAAAATATTTTTATATAACCAAAATTATATAAATATTTTATTAAATTTATTTTGAAAATTATTGTTGATTGAAATAATATTGAAATACATATTTTGTTAACTTTTATTTTTAAAATATTATTGAAATATTTTTTATAAATATTTTTGAAATTAATTGTTATTTTGAAAATTGGTAGTTCCTGAGGAACCAATAACAAAAAATGGTTTTTGTATGTTTAAAATATGAAAGTTTGTTATTTTTAACTTGTATAGCACGGTCTTTGAAACTGGAAGTTTGTTCATTTGATTTTTTATGTGTTGTATGTTTGTGTTGAGGAAAAATAATTTATATAAATAATTTATTTTAAAATTAATTGATAATTAAATATTATTAAAATAATTTGTTTAATTTATTTTTTTATTTTAATTGGCTTTTGTATGTTTAAAATTTGAAAATTTGTTATTTTTAACTTTTATAGCACACACAGTCTTTAAAACCAGTAACAAAATTGGTTTTGTATGTTTAAAATTTGAAGCTTTGTTATTTTTAACTTATATAGCACGGTATTTAAAACTAGAAGTTTGTTCATTTGAATTTTTATGTGTTATATTTTTAACTTATATAGCATATTAATCATCAAGAATTTTAAGCATATTTTTAATTGTAAGCATATTAGTCATCAATAAAATTTTGATCATATATAACACTTTCGTCGAAACAAAATCTTGAAAATGTGTAGTTTGGGTGATATTATGATATTATTGTCTTTAAAATATTTTAACTATTTTCAAAATAATAATAAATTAGCAGTTAAAATTATTTAATAATATTAATAGTTAAGCATAAATATGACTAAATCTATAATTATGCAGAGCATAAAAAATAAACAAATTCACTTCTCAAATAATAGTATATATAGATTGTTTTATATCTTATTTTAACTTTTATAATAAACAATTATTTTAAGATAACAACACAATATATAAGAATTATCTTATTTAAAAAATTAATAGTATTAAAATAAATTCCTTTTTCACTATATAATAAATTCACAGAAAAAAATATAACAGAAAAAATTATTTTAAGATAACAACACAATATATAATAATTATCATTTTTATTTAAACAAACATGTTTGAATATTAAAGTGATATTTATCTTACTCTTAGTAGTACTCAAGGTAATAGTAATACTTCACTCTTCATAGTAATATTTTTGCAAATTATAACATTTTTTAGTAATACAACGTCATTAAACTAAATTAATTAGTAATACCAATATATTTAGACAGTTTTAGACTGTATATAACACATTGGAAGAAACAAATTTCAGAAAATATGTGTTTTCTGAAATTCATCTCATGATGGCCTTCCCATCAAGACATTTACTAGGAAGTATAAGAGTGTTTTCTATTGAAATGAGAAATTTTCTACCAACTTGAGATTTTAATAGTATTTTATGTCTATTTTGACAAATAAACACATGCATGGACATATAATCACGTAATATACGAGATTCATCTTTTAAAAATAAATAATAAGAAGAAAATTAAGGTTCTTAGAAACATGCATAAGAAATAGTAATACAGAGTAGTTTTTCGGTAGTTCAGAGTAGTACAAAGTAGTTCCTAGTAGTTCATATTACACATAGTAGTTCTAGCAGTACTAGTAGTTCACATTACACATAGTATATCTTTATCAGTATCCTCTCCATCAGAAATACCAACATAGCTATCATCAGTTTCATCATCAGTTCCATCATCATCTCCTGAAAGCAGCAGACCACCATATGTAACATCCATGGTGGTCTGCTGCTTTCAGGATAACCCAAAACGTCTTCATCAGTCCTAATATATGATGGTATGCTTGAATACAACACCATTGGAAAATAACTAATCTTCAGCATCCCATCTCCATTTGCCTTAATCTTTCTGCATATACTATCAACCAATTCAGAATATGTAACCTCTTCCACAGATGTTTTCATCATTAGAGTGTGAATTTGATCTTCTCCTGAGATCCACTTTATCTCAGGCCCATGCTTGATGTAACTTCCTCTATAGTCAAAACATATGACTGTAATGGGAGAAGCCATATAATTCCCTGAAAAAAAAAATTATGATTAGTTAACTATTTAAAGAATCTAAGTTGTCTAAGATATTTGGTACATAGTCGTTCCAGTAATACAAGTAATATACTTTCACTTTAGTAATACCAGTCGTTCCAATAGTTCTTATAAATTTTTGCTTTTCTCGATTTAACACTTATAATTGATCAAGAGGGTGTTATACAACCCATAATATCGTCTACCACTATTGTAATGCATTATTATGGTTTAAAACAGTGCAAAATAAGAAAAAATATACAAAATTGCCCTTAAACATCCCTTTTCATAACAATATACCTAAAACTTTCATTTTTACCTAAAACTTTAGTTTTTCATCAGTTTAAGTCTTTTTAATCAACTAATAATGTGTTATACAACCCAGATTATCGTCTAACACAATTTTCATATTTTTTTTCTTTCAAAACCGTGTTAAAAATAGAGAACAATACAAAATCTTCTTCAAACATTATTTTAATTTTTCTTTCAAAACTCTCACGATTTTTACAGCAAAATGTTGATATTTTTCGTTTCACATCATACATAAAACATAAGTAGTATATTATTATGAGAATTTCGTGAAAAAAAACGTATCAATTTCCTTCAAAAAAAACCTTCAAAATCGCCAATGGATGTAAGAATATGAGAAAAATCGTTTCTGGTTGGAGAAGAGGAAACAAGATGGGAGAAAGGAGACATGAAGCAACAGCTGTGGGAAGGAGATATGTGGATTGGTGTGGGGACCGCATGTTAGGTTTGAGATTTTATGAGAGAATTTATGGGGGAAATGGTCGACATAATGGGGGGGAAGAGAGAGAGGAGAGAGGAAAGTGAGGTCTGAATTTGATTTTAATTTTAAAAAATATAGTGGGTATGAGATATTAATATAATATTAAGGGTAAGAAAGAGAAGAGAAATATGAAAAAAAAAATGGGGCAAGTAGAATTTTGGTGTGGCAAATAGAATACATTTTTTTCATGTGTGGCTATGGAGAATACTTCCCTATTTACATTAAGTTAAGGTAAAATCTTAAAACAGGAAAACCGGAAAACCACTTTAGAGGAAACTTGGTCAATTCTGATCATGACAGTTCTTGAAAGTTAATGACAGACACAACGTCTTAACAAACTTATTGTACATTGACCCATGAACATTAGACTAGGACCCTGACTTCTGTCAACCGTATTGCGATATTCAGTATTGGGGAGAAATATGTGTAGTGAAAATTCTGTAAAGCCAACGTTTGGTTAATATATAACTCAGTGAATGATATTGTGTAATATATTTGGTTGGGCAGGTCACATTCAAATCCTTTAACGTGCTGTTAAATAATGATGTTTGATTTTATCATGAAAAAGTAGAAACTTTATTACTTGGATTGTTGTTGTTTGATCGATTTTATAATAATTATATTTGTTTTCTGACCTCATAGTGGTTAATACAGTTACAGGTATTTAATCTGACGGAAGTGAAACCCCGTCAAGTTGTACGGTACAGTTTGGTGTGTTTGGAGAAGTTTGCAGTAAAATGAGATGAATGGAAAGAGAATGAAGAGAATGATGAAGATACTGGTGAGTAATATACATATTCATCCTTTAGCAATGGGAATTGGATTTGTCAAGCGTGTGGCAATGATGATATTGATAGGTGATAGGTGGTGATTGTAAATATGGTTGGGTTCTTGGTTGTCTTGATGAGAAACACAATATTGCTCTGTAGTCTCTAGAGATTTCAATCCATATTATGATACAAATATATTGGAATAATAGTATTTTTTCCGTTGATGCAATTATGTACCTTTAAATTGTCTCGGGAGTAATTTTAGACTAACTATTCAGTTTCAGCTGTTGAACGTATACTATTTGAAAACCAAATCTCTTTTTCTGAAATCTAAATAAGGGTCAAAGTTGGTTAAAACCTTTAGGGGGAATATGTAGAGGAAAAAGAGATGCACAATACAACAACTTAAGGTATTTTTCAGTTCAAAAAAAAAACAACTTGAGGTATTTTTGATCCGTATTTTTTTGAAACTTGAGAGTATGCAACATTGATGTCAAGCATTTTCTCACCTAGGACTTCGAATTCATATTCATATTTCTTTGTAAAAGTTTACTTTATTTGTTTTCTTTCCTACGTTTCAGATACTCCAATCTCATCTACCTATATTGTAGAATGAGAGAATCTCTAAAATTGATGGTGCAAAAGGATCAATAGTATTTTACCAATTTTATTAGGTGTTGTTTGTGGAGCAATTTTTTTTTTCGGTTTTGCATCGCGGATAAGTATATGTAAATTGTTTCTAGATAAGCTTGATCAATGTGTCACTGTATTTCCTGCAAATGATTTATTTCCATCTGATTCAGCAAGCAAAACAAGTACGTTGACACAAAGAATGCCCTTTGTTTGATAAACAAAAGAAACAATTTTATTCAACAATAAATTATAATCAATATAAGTACATATATAATAAAATTCTTTCAAAAAATATATTTAATAAGTTAGTTATTTTGGTGACAAAAAAATCAGTTAAATTTATTTCAAAATTCTAATCAATTATGTTGATGTATAATAATAATATTAATAATATTAATAATAATAAATAATAATAATAATAATATAATAATAATAATAATAATAATAATAATATTAATACCTATAACATTCTAACAAACATGTATATTTAGAAATATAATTCTTAAAATATTTTTAGTTATAGTGAATAAGTTACTTCTTTTATGTGTATATCAAAACTGAAAGAAAATAATTATATTTTTAATATAGTAAAATGAATAGTTAAACTATTGTAAGAATTTATAATTGTCAATAATAGTTTTAGTTAAATAAATCTAAAATAAATATGTATTGATAATTTATATATTCGCCCGCTCGTAGGACGAGTTTATCCTAGTGGCAATAATAGTAAATTGCTAGGGTGAGTGGGGTTGTTTTCAAAAGCAGTCTAAGAAGCTCTATTTATCTGACACGTCGCCATAATGGCAGTTTTGTAAATATAGTATTATTTGAAGGTTTTTCTTTTTTTTGCTTCCTTTTTAACTTGTTCAGAAACTCGTTAGGCGCTACGTGTGCGGCACACACAGATCTACCGATTTATTGAAAACGCGGGATAAAATCGGGAATACGCGGAGAAGAATTTTTTGTACTTTTTATGTATAACGTCACATTTTATACATATAATACAAAATTTTGATTAATATATATTTATGAAAGACACATCATTTATACTAAAAGTTATAGATTTATAAATACATGTCAATTAGATTACAATAAAAATTACAGTCCAAACAAAACTAACAAATTCTTAATAGTTAACAACAAATAGGTTATGAATAATATATATGTCGTGGTTATTGCTTTTAACAAATATGATATCGTAGCTTAGTGGAATATGAGCCATGTTATTAACTTATAGTTCACGTGTTCGACACTAGTGTTAGCGTCTTTTTTATTTTTTTATTTAATATTTATAACTAATGGCAAAGTTGTGATTAAAATCATCTTCTTCCCCAATTCTTTTATGGCTTGCGATTGATTTCTGCAAGGAAATTTTAGATTACTTACTCACTCGAATTCACAAACAAGATTATATTCAGTTTGGATTCACTTGATTTGAGGTTGAGAATGAAAGGTTAACGTTTTCTAGGAAGAGAAAATTCTGGGCTTCGAAATTTTTTAAGGAAACAAAGGAACGCTTTACACATTTAAGCGCCGATTTGCTCAATTACGCCGCTAATCCAGACAAATTCGCTTCACCGCCTAGCACCTTTTCGCCACGGTGACCCACGGATCAACGATTTTGCGTCCGAGTTTTCGGTAACGCGTCCGCGTTTTAGAACAAGTAAGGGGATTAAAAAAGCAGTATTATATTTGGAAAATTATTGAATAGAATAAAGTACTAGACGACATAGACATGTTCTTGGGAAGTCAACATGCCGTGGGACAAAGCAAAAGAGAGAGAGAGAGAGAAGAGCATCGTGTTCATGTTAACACATAGCACATGCTAAAAAAAGACATGATCCCAAAAACAAGAAAACAGGAATATGCATATTCGATATTAGTATCCCCTTCTTCCATGGCGGCCGCCTGCATTATCTTGCTGATATTCACCCTCTAGATACGCATCGAATTCACATGAAAAGAAAACACAAAACCCTCGGTTACTATAATAATAAGAAAAAAAGAAACTGGAATCCATGTCCTTTTTTAAACAAATCACAGACTAATTAACTCACCTGCCAGATTGGTCGCACGGTTAGCTTGAGCATCGGCCGCTGAATTGAATTCCTACAAACAAACACAGCTAACAGTTAATTTCCATCGAATGTATTAACAGTGAAGTTAACTACTGAATGGGATCAGAATCAGGGGGCGTTACCCTGGGAACGTGTTGAACATCGCATGAGTTAAACTGACTCATAAGCTCCTGTGCTTGTCCACAAAGCTGAGTCATTTTCGGGTCTCGGGTTGCCCATTCACCTCGAACCTGCTTGCCAATTAGTCAGATTTACTAACAGCACAACACAACACAACACAAAAGGAGACTGGAACACACATAAAAAAAGAGTCGGAACTGGACCTGCTTACAGACGAGCTGTGAATCACCCTGGACGCGCACATTTGTAAAGCCTTGGTTAAGAGCAGACTCGAGGCCAAGATTGAGAGCTCGATACTCAGCAACGTTGTTTGTAGCAACCCCCAAACCCTCGCGAGAAGAGTATATCACAGTGTTATCTGGAGCACGGAGAACGGCTCCTGCACCAGCTCTTCCTGGGTTTCCTCTTGAAGCACCGTCAAACTCGATGGTACAATATGAGTCCTGATGATTATTACATTTCACAATATTATTATTATTGTTAAATAAAAATAATGCAAAAAGAGAGGGAGGCTTAGAGATACTTTGGGAAGAGAACGATCCTCACGACGAGCCATAGCAAGCAAAGCAAAAGGGTTTCCTGCAAAATAGTAATTGAATAGTAAGATGAGCTAACAGATGCTAACAAGTAACAGAAAGATCTAACATCATATGCATGGTACAACTGTCAAAATAGATAACTAAGCAAAGCGAAACACGTAAAATGATTCGATCTGAGTTTTCGATAGAATAAAAGAGCAAGGAGGCTAAACAAATCTAGGATTCTCACGACGGCTGGGAAATTTTCTCTACGTACCTGATTCCGAGTGCCGCTCAAGAGAGTAAACAAGTGTAGCAGTGGAGGATGACCACGTCTCCTTTAGGTTTATATTTATAAACGAGAACCCTCCACCCCTAATCTAAACGAGCCCAATACTTCTCCTTTGGGCCTTTTCTAGATCCAATGGAACTATTGTTCACGGCCCCTTCTCATCGATTTATATTTATTTTGTTTCAGTTAATAACACACGCAGTATTCAGTAATGTGATATGATAGACTTCAGAGAACTGAGAACTAGTAGAAAGACAAATCCATTAACTTAGGAACAATTATAGTACCACGTCTTCTTACTCCAAACCATTGGTTTACTTTGGTTAACCAGTTGACTCTCACCAGTATGATTATAATTGGAGAAAAATCTTCTTATTCTTGTTACTTAATTTTTCTCTGAATAACCAAATAACTCATTTTACATTGTGTTTACTATGTATTTTTTTCCTTCGTTGTTGAAGTAGTAATATATTTGGTTTATGGCCATAAATAAACAGAAATTTTGTTTTTTTTTTTTGAAAATAAACTATTTTGGGCAGAGTCTAATTGGATAGACTGAGAATGCAATACAACGAGCTGCTTTTGTCAACCTGAACCTTTCGCTCTCTGTCAGCACTCTCTATCACTTTTATGATATTTGCATCCTGCAATTAAAAACAACAACATTGTTTAAGAGCTTTCTTCAGATAAAATGTTTTCAAATACCAATTATTTATCATATATCCAAGTTTTTCTCAA
This sequence comes from Raphanus sativus, assembly GCF_000801105.2. Lineage (NCBI taxonomy): Eukaryota > Viridiplantae > Streptophyta > Magnoliopsida > Brassicales > Brassicaceae > Raphanus > Raphanus sativus. The sequence goes on along the minus strand of NC_079517.1, from coordinate 25,702,677 downwards.
CTGTATCAAGAAACTGACTAGTTCATACTTCATAGTTTAATTACTAACCTTTCTTGGTTGTTGAATAGTAGGCCTGACGTTAGCAACATCTCCAACCACTATCAGTGGCGGATCCAGAACCATAATTAATCGGGGGCACCTCAATAGAATAATTAACTCATATAAAAGGAAAAAAAGTTTCATAACTAAATGTATCTTACAAATTTATTCTACGAGATTCATTATTCTAGAATCTTTTCACTACTACTTCGTTTGTTATTTTCTCAAACAATTCTTTTTCAACAAAAACAAATAACATAATCATTTAAAAACTGATCACTTATCCGGTTCCGCAAACTAGTCTTCACGATTTTCATCACTGAAAAACATCTTCCACATTTGTTTTCAGTGTAATCTCTAAACAAGTAGCAGATCAAACAAAATGCTTTATCCTTTTTTACTATATTCTAACTAATCGTTATAGAGATCAAATCAAGCGAGATTGAATTGTCTCAGTTTACTTTTAAACAATGTTTTAGGAAATTCATGACCACGAGGTTGACAAGGATCTCTCATAAGATATTTGCGTCTTACCTCATCTCTCTGATTTAAAGGAAATTCGGTTATATCCTTTTCCTATCTCCAGGATCACTAGGTAAATTCTCCAAATCAACTTCAACGTGTTGTTGTTTGGAGAAGACAAATCATCTTCAGATACAATTTAACTTATTTTTCATTTTAATTTTTAATAGATTAAATGATTAATAGATTTGGAGATATAATTTAAAAAATAAAAAACATTAATTTGATTATTATTTTAGAACTTTAGATACAATTTTTGCTAATGCACAAAACAAAAGCTTAACATGTATATTATATAAACTTAAACTATGTATAATGTTAATAAAAATATTTTGAATAAAATGAAAGGAGTAAACTAGAAATATAAGGTTAAATATACATATGTTTGGATATTTTCGGATATCCATTCGGGTTCGGATATTACTCGTTCGAATTCGGATATCCAATCTCTCTTAAATCAATACGAGTTAGGATATTTTGATACTTCGATTCGGATTTCGGTTCAGATTTTTCGGATCGGGTTCGGGTGTGGCTTCGGATATCGAAAAAAGTATCCGCCCATAGTTAGTGTCGTGATACTAGATTAAAATTAAAAACTTCCATTATTAACTTTTTTTTTAGTTTTGATTGGGTTTTTTAAAACTAAACTTATCTTGGGCTACATTAGACTTATGGACATATAATAATAGTGTTCTACATTTCTTACTTATCCTGCAATTTTATATATACATAACTATTATTATATACAATTTTTTTTTTAAAGTAGTAGGGGGCACGTGCCCCCGTAGTCAACAACGTCCATCCGCCCCTCCACTATTATATTGTTAGTATTTCCTCGATCATCCCTCTCCGTTGGTGAAGTTGTTGAATGCCTCCAATCACCGTTGATTATATACTTGTAGTAGTATCTGCCACATTGTCAACGATCACCGATGTTATAAAACTAGAACACCCTCGTGATCCCTCGAAACCAACTGCTCGAAGATTATGGAACGTTTCTTGAGAATAAGTACAAATGGTAAAAATGGTCAAAGAAGCTTAGACTTTACTTTCCCTGTGAAAGCCTAACTTCTGTTTCAAAACGTGGACCACCCTTGTGCGTTGCCTTTATCGGTTCTTTCCAGTTTCCAGTGAAATCCCCAACCAACAATACATCCTCCCCCTGTTACATAGCAAACCGAGGTGCAAAACTTAAAGGGAAATTACTTAGAATAACACAAATCTTTCAACTAATGACTAGAATAACATACCAAAAAAAAAAAACAGAAAAAGTGAGTTAAAGTCTAAAATACCCAATCCTCAAATATATTAAACTAATTTTTAAACAATTATAAATATATTAGAAAAAGGAAACAAATAAAAAAGACATTCTCACGTTATTAAAAAAAAACAGGAAAACATTCTCTTCGTTAACGACGATGAAACCAAACACACAGAGAAAAGCCCCCTTTCCCCCCACGACATGAACCCTAAACTCGTCAATCTCTTGCGTCGATCTTCTTCTCACCCAGCGTCGATTTGATTACGCTGAGAATTGATCTTCTTCTCACCCTTCTCTGCCACAAAAAGCTCTGGCTTGAATCTCACCATGTGGGCAACAAAAGCCCTAAACTCCCCAGTCTCCTTTCTGAAATTCTGGGTTGTGTTGATTCGTCACTCCTAGAAGCTTATCTCCACTTGAATCACTTATATTCATATCTCCTGTCATCAAAGGTCCATCCCTCTGTCTTTTGAAACCTTTTTTTTTTCTATCAGTAAACTGGAATTTCTTTGCTAAAGAGTTGTTAATCGTGTTCATCATTCGTAAAGCCATAGATTGTGTAAATCGATTTTCATATTTGAAGCAATTTTCCAGATTGTCTAAATTGCTTTGATAAAGAGTTGAACTTGATTTAACTTGATTTACTAATCACTCATATACTTGATTAAATAAAGTAGAAGTTTTTTTATTTTTCATTGGGTTATATGTTTGAAAATTTAGATAAGAGTTACATCAATCCCTCTTGATTAACTAATTGTCTAACTCGGTTTTCATATGTTTCTGCATAATATTGTTTTGAGTGTCTCTCTTATTACATTCTACATTTTTTTAACAGAGATGAGTACATCGGGCTGTCCGAAAACATATCCAAAAAGACTGTATCAAGAGGGAAAATGCCCACTGCAACATCGAAGCATGAATCACAACTGTCACCTGTCAACTGTCACTTAACTTCCAACTACAGCCTCCAATCCAACACTTTACGATTAAAAGAGTCGGCGTTGAGTACTCGACATCATAATCGAATTTTTGCACTATCGTCAAGATCTTAAGTCGTGTTTTTATTGCAGACTTGGAGTCAAAACTTTGGCCAACAACTATATCTATAGAATCCAGTTGTTGCCTAACATGAGTGACTACCTTAGCCTTTTTTGATTTTGTCGCTGACCAAATATTTGGCTTGCACTCCTTCTTCATCTCTGTCTCTACTTCTGGAGTTAATCCGTACGCTATAAAGTCCTCATCATCTGATGTAGCATCATCTGAATCATCGCAATAGTCAAATCGTTCTCCGTCAGTGCCTGTGTCTTCATCATGATTATAATCAGATTGGATTTCCATCAGTGTCTGTGTCTTCGTCGTTTTCATGTTGCTTCTTAAAGAGACTTCCACACATAGATGAACTTGGACAGACTTCTGTAGATGGATGAAACCTTGAAATTGCTGAAAATTCCTAATTTTAACTGGAGGTGTGTCACGAGTTAGCTTCATCAAGTTTTTTCTGCTAAGCATGTAACTCAAGTCGAGATTGACATGGCCTCTATCTAATCTGTAGTCCTCATAAACCATGTTAATCATATTTTCCAAGCTTGTGTCATCATTCACTGGAATTACTTTGCTTCCTCTTCTGCTATCAACGTGAAACATCCATTTATCCTTCTCAAATAACCACTGGCCACAAACGACTTTAACATCCATCATCAATTTTTGGGGATTATTTTGAAAGAAATCAATTGTCAAAAACAAGACATCGTAACTTGGAGAAAGACATAACTTGGAGAAGAAAAGAGTACGGCTAAACCTAGATTTTAATAACTGTTCCGGTTAGTGGTCGGATTTGGTTCAATTAGTAACCCAGAATTTCCTAATTTTAATTAGTAAACCGATTTTCGCGGATAAGTCTGCTACAACATCAAATTCCTTGAAAGTCTGCCATGTATGGTAAAGTCTGCCATAACGTATGGTTCAGTATGTTAAAGTCTGCTAGTACATAAAAGTTTGTTTTGTTAACTCACAAGTGTGCAACAAAGCATACTTGATTCGGAAAGTTTGCAGTTTTATAAACGAAAAAAATATAAGTATGTGATCTCATCGACATGAAAGTCTTCCAAATTATGAAAAGTATGTGAGAAAAATATGCTTCCCGGTACGAAAGTCTTTGAAATATTAGAAATATGCCATCAAATTACGAAAGTCTGCTATAAAAAACTGCCAATTAAAAACAAATTTGCTATTAAAATTAAATCAACCATAACTTGCAGTAGACTTTTCTTTAAAAGTCTGCAACGATATAAAGTCTGCTATAAAAAGTCTGTGGAAAAAAATAAATCTTTTAAGCAATAATAAACCTACCGTAAAGTATTGCAGATTTTTAACAGGAGACTTATTTATATATTGCGAAATTATTTATATTTTCTGTAATTTTTTTTTTAAATTTTTTTTTTGTTAACAAAGAAAATGAGGGCATTTTGGGCATAAAAAATAATATAGTAATTAAAAAAATTTATATGTTATTCTAGTAATTATATCAAAATTTGATGTTATTTTAGTAAACCTCCATTTAACTTAAAACATAGAGGCCATCCGAGTTTTTATTAACCTTACAGATCATGATGAGGTTCCTGCAAGAACAAATAATAAAAGCGTGTGAAGCAATAGTCACCTCATGTCCATTCCACACAAAGGTGACAGCGTGTGTTGGAGGTTCATCATGTTTGCCATCGTCCACCATTGCAATTAGATCCTGTTGCCCAAGCAATTGCAGGTCTGTGATAAAAATAAATATCAGTTAATGAGGTTTGAGATAGTTCAGCCACCGGAGCCTACAACTTTTCCCCGTACGTTTTAGACCTTATTATATACATGGAATTTATCATCAGAAACATAACCAATTATCTCAACCTATTTTTGATAATTGTACAAACTTTTTAATATAAAACATAAATAAGATAATTAAAGTATATATGATTTTGGTTTACCAGAGAGGCTTTGGCGACGGAGTTCCAAAGACCTTCACCATGATTAAGGATGTAATTAAAGAGGATCAAATCTTCTTCCATAGTTCACGGCCCTTTCCTCAGTCTTCCTTCTTCTTCTTTTTGTGATGTTATTTCTTTCCCTCTCCCTGTCTTCTTCATTTTTTTCTTCTGATCAGTTCTTTCTATTTTTCTTCTGTTTGTAGTTATGCATGTGTGTTTATTTCTGTCACGACTGATCAACAACTGTTTTCTTTTATAGGGTTGTTGTGGCTTGTGACCATGGTGGCAGGATACATATATGTGAAAACATATGTATACAATTTTTAATGAAAATATGTAGTATTTTATTACAAAGATTAAAATAATAACTTGCTTATTAAGATTATAGCATTACTTAAATAATTAATTAAAGAGTTAAATGAAATCTCGGCGTGATTAGTTCACGTCCACACAAATCGAAGAAAGTGAGAAGGAAGAAAGTACAATATTAAATCAAAGCAAAGCTTGACAGAAACATGACTCATCTATCTTATTAAAACAGAAACATTATAACTTTTTCTTGGTGGATTTTTAAATTGGACATTACATTATTATTCTTAGTCTAACCTTTCATTTAAATATTTTCTTAAAGAGTTTAATATCAACTATCTATCATTTAACTCCACTATAAGATCTATGTCTATGCATCTATTAAACAAAATATCTGTTCTTTTCGTTAGAGTATACTCACATTATCATATTTATATTACATCATAGTAAAAATATAATAATCCCTCTCCTTTATTATAGTCAAATAAATACAATAAATGTCTCCAATATAAATATAACACGAGTCTAAGTTCTTAAAAATAAAAATATAAATAGATAGAAACAAAAATAAATATTACACATGTTATTAAAAATATAAATATTACACGAGTAGATTGACAAAAAAAAAATACAAATATTACGCTAATCCTTTTTTTTGTCATCAACTTATACAAACTTAAACTGAGTAGGTTGACAAAAAGATACAAATATTACATGAATCATTTTTTTTACACGAATCCTTAGCCAGTCATTATACAATTTTGACTATTTTGGTCTGGTTATTTCCTAAACAATTGATTCAATTAACCAAATAACTTAAGAACACGTTTCCTCCCATCATTAAACTATAATTATCTTAAAACAAAACCCCTTTTAATTAAAAAAAACAATTATTTGGAATCAAATACTGATGAATCTTAAAATTTTAAATAGCTTGATACATAACTTTTGAAACTCAATAATAAAGATATCATAATATATTTTCTTAGATGTTCAAATAATCGAGGTTTGCTTTGCATATACACTAACTTACTTCAATAACAGAAACATCAATTTATACTTAAAAAACGATTATTGGAAAACCTCTTCACCAAGTTGAGTCTACTATGCCTAAAATCTCGGTTACAATCAAATATTCACAATCAAATTGTCAGATTTGAAAAATCATGAATATGGAAAACCCTCTTCTCCAAGTTTATTCTACTATACATAAAATCTCGATGTCAAGAGATTTTGTATTTATTATATCTGATTTAATAGGTTAGAAAATATACATTTTCTCCCACTAAAATGTGTATACAAGTACTTGTCTTCGTATTCATCATTGGACATTCACAGAATTTTTAGAAAAAAACCCCAAAAACACAATGTCAAAACCAAATCGTATTGGTTGATATTATATTAGTGTTTTCACTATACAGTCAGTATAACATCTTTAAATTAATAATATATAAATTAATATCTCTATAAATTAGTATAATTTCATAGTTTCAAATTGAGTTTTTGGTTCAATTAGTATCTCGATGAATTAATAATATCTATAAATTAATAAAAATTATAGTTTTGGTATAGTCCCAACATTATTAATTTATAGAGGTTTCATTGTATATCTCTAATACACCAATGAAAAATTATTAATAGAAAAAACAGTTTTAATATTGTTCTTAAACAATATGTTTTAGACAAACTCAAAATTATATAAAACCACATTATGTGAAAAGGACAAATTCCAAATTGTATCAACTATTATAGAATATATGTTATATGTTAAAAATAAAAAATAAAATCCGCGCGGTCGTGCGGATCATGATCTAGTATCTTATACATGTTGAATAACGACTATTCCCTGCCCTCTCTCTATATATATTTGTCCTAATCAATATTTAATTAGTATTCAAAACCAGTGAAGGTCTTTTCTGTTTAAAATTGAACTCGATCAACACATTTTTTTTACCATACGTAGAAATGTAGAATAGATAACATTTTCTTAAATGTATTTTATTTGATCAACACTTTTTCCTTTTCACGTGTGTGATTATATTTTACTTTTATAATAAGAAAATTTCAAAAAGAAGTGAAAAGAAAGAAAATAGATTGATAGTTAATAGCGTATGCTTTTGGCCAATTAGTTGTTATATTATTATTATCATGTTAAATTTGTCTACTTATTTTACAAATTAAATTAAAAACCAAAAATATAATTATTTTTTAAAGTTTGTTCTAGTTTCTAACAATATGTCACTTCAATTATTTTTAACAAAGAAACATCTAACTAATAGTTGTAGCTTTAATATAAATCTAATATTAAAATTTCAAAATTGTCTTTCACTTTTATACACAGTCACACACAAAAAGTAAAAGAGTATTATCGTAAACTAAGCTTGCCATCATCTACCTTTGTCGTGGAAATTCATCCTCTATCGATGACTCAAAAAAACCATTTTTTCCAAAAAAAAAATAATTTTATCTTCTCTTATGTGTTTGCTTCTTGAAATTTTCCGCGAAAAATTTCAAATTTCACACAATCAAATTTTGAATTATGATCTGTATCAAAAAGGGTCTCTCTAACTAATTTAGAGAGTTAAGAGTAAAGAAATATTGGTGTAGAGAAACGGTTTAAGCGCATAGTTTGCTCTTCTCCTTCATCTATCTTCTCGCTTTCCACCTTGTTCATGTTCTTCCTCAATCATGGCAATCAGTTTTTTTTTTTTGGTAATATTAATCGTGGTTGTGTATATATGGCTGGTGTGTTTGTTTATATATATTTGGTTGCGTCTCTGACTCCTTTTTGTTGCAGTTTTTTTTGATAGATTTAGTTGTGTCTTAACATTGCTTGTGTGTGTTTATGGCTGGTGTGTTTGTTTATGATAGATTTAGACTTTGTTTCTTAGTTATTGTTCAATACTATTTGCATCATTCTAAAAAGTCGTAACTCATTATATTTTTTTTCTTTTTGTTCTTAAAGAAAATGAGCTAAAAGAAGAAGACTGAAAACAATAATGTGCGTGGTAAAAAATCCATAATTTTTCACTCGCCAATCTCTCCATCTTACTCGTTTGAAAACCATATATTTTTATTCAAAATATACTCTAGTCTATATTTTCTTTCCAATTGCAAACACTATAACTCGAAGATTGAATGATGGATATGTTTTTTTGCAAATTTACATTTTCTGCAGGATGTGCATGACACTTTTGTCTGGATATGAAAAAAACTATGAGTGATTAAGAAACACTTCATGTGAGTTGATTTTTCACTATCTGCATATGAACTTGTTCAAACATATTTTCCTATATAAAGAAGGCTTTTACTATATTTAATGTAACAATTATGTTTCTATTTACGTTAGATTTTTAATGTAATATTTATTTTTCTTAATAGAATATTTTCTATTTTTTATATTATATATTTAGTTATTCTAATTTTCTTGAGCAAATTGGATCAGTGATCGATTTCTAGGTTTTTCATATTTTATATCAAATGATAATATTATGATAGATGTTTAATGTAGTATTTCTATTTCTTATATTGTATATTTGTTTTTCTTATATTGTATATTTACTTATAAAAATATTTGAAAATAATAAAAATGTTAAACTATACATTTTTTCAGATAGATGTTAATGCAGTTTTTACATTTTTATATTGTATATTTACTTATTATTTATTTTACTTATATTGTATATTTACTTATTCTAATTATTTTGCTTTTATATCAAACTGTAATATTTCCACAGATGTCTAATGTAATATGTATATTTCTTATATTGTATATTTATTTATTTTTATTTTACTATATATTTTTCAGATAGATGTTTTATACTTTATATTTATTTATTATTTACTTTTATTATATTGTATATTTATTTATTTTAATTTTCTTTATTTTATTATATATTTCTTATATTGTTTATATTCTCCTATGATTTATTTTTCTTATATTTTATATTTACTTATTCTAATATTATAATAATTTGTACTTTAATATTTAATTTCTTATATTGTATATTTACTTATTATTTATTTTACTACGCATTTTCAGATAGATGTTTCGTTTATTTTTTTATTTCGTATATTGTATATTTACTTATTTCTATTTCTTATATTTTATATTTAATTATTCTAATTTTTTTTATATCAAATGATAATATTACGATAGATGTTTAATGCAATATTTATATTTCTTATATTGTATATTTAATTATTATTTATTTTTATTTATATTGTATATTTAGTTTTGGTTTATTATTTTTATTTGGTAATAATATCACATCGCATCTTTTGGAAGAAAACAATTTTGCTGATGTAGACGCTCCAAATTTATTTTTATTTATTCTAAGTTTTTTTTTTGTAACACTATTTATTCTAAGTTTATAATATAATTTTAATGTTATATTTGATTTAGTATACATTTTTAGGTTGTTGTTTAATTTAATTTTTAATTTTTTATATTGTATATTTACTTATTTCTATTTCTTATATTGTATATTTACTTATTCTATTTTTTTTTGTTTTTATATCAAATAATAATAATACGATAGATGTTTAATGTAATATTTCTATTTTTTATATTGTATATTGACTTATTATTTAGTTTTCCTTATATTGTATATTTATTTTTTAATACTAATGTCACGTGTCATTTTCTGGAAAAAGTTTGTTTCGCACATGTGGACGTTCCCTGGAACTTTAAAAGCGAACTTAGTATAGATTTATGACTACTATATATATATCTAATCTATTAAAACTGAAGTACAAAAAGTACATAGTCCTGAGTTTTTCACAAAAACTACAATAGCATGCCACTGAACTAAATCGATGGTATCATTAATACCAAACCTCTGAAAGTCAATTGTTTTATTTGACCAATCACATTGATTAACCGACGCTGATAAACAGACGCAAACATTATAACCAAATCTCCTAAATTCAATTCATTTATTTAACCAACCAGTAAGTCCAATATATGAATTTAATTGCCACAAAATATCATCCATCCTCATTATTGTAGTATGCTGCATTAGAGCAACCCCATCAACGAACTGGTGAGAGGGGTTCATAAAGATATTTTTTTATTATTTTTTTTGTTTTTCGGTTTGATTTATTATAAAAAAACATAAGCGAACCAGTTGTGGGCCGCTACGTGGCGTGGGGCCCACAGAATAGTGATGAACTCGGTTCACCGCGAAAAGCTCCCGCGACCTCGGTTCACTGCAGACACATTATTGTACTATTTTTTTCTTGGTTTTTGTGTGAACTTCTCTTAAAAACCCTCAATGGGGATGGTTTTATAACCCATCTACGGCATACGTGAACCATTTTAATATCACAAATAGTGTCAAATAAAATTCATCACAACACCTATATAGATCTTTGTACTTTTTTTTTTTTTTTTTGCTAAACAAAAAGGGTTAAACCCGGGTCAATGATGACACAAGCCTAACCCCCGGGTGGAGGTACAGCCCACGGATAGACCCTCTCCTGGGCATTCAAATGAGTCGAAAGCAATGGACCCATATCCGTGTGGCCAGTGGGAATCGAACCCGGGACCGTATTGAGGCCGAAGATCTTTGTACTTGGATTACAATTTAACTAACGTTCGCAGAAATCATATATGTGGTAGACAAAGATGATGCTATATCTTGTGGTCAAGTCGTTTTGAATAGATTACGAAAAAGTATTACGAAACCGGTTATTGTGATGGTAAAACCAAAGTTCAAAATTAAGTGAAAATCATTTTTTTGCATCAGTGGAAATCTCTTGAGATATGGAAAATATAAATAGAATATTAATTAACCAAGAAAGATCAGTAATTAGTTACTATATTATGTGCCAGATATTCTAACATTAGCTAGGATTGATTAGCATATATTTGGTAATCGATATCATCTATTAGGGGTGGGCACTTTACCCGATATCCGAAGCCGCACCCAAACCCGATCCGAAAAACCCGAATCGAAATCCGAACCGAAATAACAAAATACCTGAACGGTATCGATTTATGAGAGATTGAATATTCGAACCCGAACAGGTAATATCCGAACCCGAATGGATATCCAAAGATTACCGAACATATATATATTTACTTTATATTTCTAGTTTTCATATCTCATTTTATTTAAAATATTTATATTGATGTCACACATACTTTAAAATTATATAATACTAGATTTTGACCCACCCTTTAAAGGGCGGGTATATTTTTGTCTTATTTTTTTAATTAATTTTTATATTTTATTTATTATTATATTTGTAATTAATTATTAATTAAATTTAATTTGATGTAATATAATTTTGGTAATTATATTAAATATGCCAAGTTGCATAGCTACACACATATCCATATATATTTCAGAAATTTTTTTTAAACTTTATTTCTAAAGTTTGCAACATATAAATTTTTCTTAGTTGTTACATAACGTAATTAGTTAAGAATATTTGTACCCAAAAATTCCGAACCGGAATCACCGCGAAAATCAAAGTCCCATCCTTAGTGTTTTGAAATCCGATCTGGACCTGCAGTTGAATCGGTAAATTTGATGACTCAAAATAAATCTGATTTGGATTTTATTAAAAACCAATATTTAAAAACAAAGAAAACCCGCAAAAAATCACTAAAATCCGGAATCCGTTTACCGGTTAAAACACTGGTTAAACTAATATATAAATATTCGTGAGTTTTGATATTTTTTGTATGTCTTAAATCTTAACTTGTTAAAAATAAATAAATAATCTAAATGCAGTTAGGAAACAAATCGTAAAATGCAGTTAAGAATTATATTGATGCTTGTCCAAAAAAAACAAAAATTATATTGATGCAGTTTTGACAAAAAAAAAAATTGATGCAGTAATGGATCCGATTTTGCCAGCCCAATTAAGAATTATATTGATGCAATAATGGGCCCGATTTTGTCAGCCGATATTAGCAGTTATATTAATTTTTTAAAAGTGTATTAAAAGTGTCTTTCATAGCAGTTATAAAATAAAAAAGTGGACTAAACATATATCAATAGGGCATGCTTCAACTTTAATAGTATTGATACAATATATTGATGTCACACATACTTTAAAATTATATAATATACATATAATTACGGTGAAAAAGATTTGATATTCACTTAAATGAATATCAAGCTTTTAGTTTCATATATTAACAAAAGTTGCATCCAAATTCTAAAAATAATAGCCAAATGAATATCATATACATATGTATATTATATACATATAACCACACTAAGAACAAGAAATATACATATAATTATAGCCAAATAATAGCCGTAATTATATGTATATTATATACATATAATTATTTTTGAAATTTGAATGTCTATTTATTTTTGAAATTTACCTCCAAGTCTATTAGTAATTCAATCTATTAAAAAAATAAAAAGTCAGTCAATCGAAAACTAAATTTTTAAATACAAGAACCTTAAAAATGATTCCTTTAAAATCTAAATATCCGAATCCGACCCGAAATAACCGAATCCGAACTAAAAATACCCGAACCCGACCCGAATTTCAGAAATACCCGAACGGGTATTATACTCCTATACCGAAATACCCGAAAATCCGAAATACCCGATCCGAACCCGAACGGGTATCCAAATGCCTACCCCCTATCATCTATACTATTAAAACACAAGGCCCTTTTTTGAAGTGCCCTTGGAATTTTCAAATATTTACCATCTTATGCCACTGCATTTATTTTAGGCTATGCTTTTGATTTATTGTTTTTTATTTTTTTTTAAAAACGCAGGTAACAATCACCTATTTTCGTGTAATCTGTTTTATGATTAAATATATATATATAATGCTTAAAACCTTTAGTTTAAGCCATTTATGTAGAATTGTAACAAATATAACTGCGGCTATGTCACTTATTACAACAAGTTGACATACCTTCAATCAATACTATCAAAACAGGGGCAATATTTATCGACTATGTTTTGAACTACAAAAAAAAAAAATTATAACAGTCCAACTAAAATAAATACATTAATTATTATCACATAATAAAATAGTGAGATATTATTCGATATGCAACTGATTCCTACATACGTGCAAAAGAAAATCGGTTTGATTAAATATTTATATAAGAAACGTTATATGTTTTAAAAACATTTGAAAAAATACTTAACTTTGTTTTTTTGTTTTTATTATCATTCCACATACTGAATATATTAAAAACAAGTTTTTTAAACAATATTAAACAAGTTAAGAGTTATGATATAAAATAAAAACATATCAAGACTTAAAATATATGTGTATTTAAATGTATAATGTGAATACTAAAGATAAAATTTATTTAAAATAAACCAAAAGTAATATATAAATTGTAATAAATTATAACAAAATAAAATAATGTTAAATCACATCAACTAATTTTGTTAATATATTTATAATCCACATGATCATTTGATCTTTTTATTTTTGAAAAATAATTATTTGTAACGTTGAATTAGTTATATTTAACTTAATTAATATTAAATATACATCATGCCTAAAACTAAGGAGATAACTAACTAATTTATTATTTTTAAACTAATGACTATAATTTAATTAATACGAAATTTAATAATAAATTAATTATATTTTAATTATTAATGTGATAAATAATGATATATATCTATTAATTTGTATATATACAGCTATATATTAATCCAAATGCAAAAAAAAACAATTTCTTCAAAACCCTCACTAAATATATAAAAATATAATTCATATATTTAGAGTATTAAATTAGATATACATACATATATATATATGTGATAAAAATAGTAATAGTTTGATACTATTAATATTAAGAATTTATCCAAGCATTTTGGATTTACCAAAGGTTTATGATTTATCCAGGGGTTTAGGGTTTAAGATTTAGGGTTTAGGTTGTATACGATGAAACATGTTAGATTGTTTAACCGTTAAACCATTAAAAGATATACACAAGTCAATGAACATTTTCGTCTTACAATCGTTGGTTCTAACGTAAATCAAATGGTACACAATGTAGTGAACATAATAAAATTTACAGAGATCTTAGATTTAAACTTAGGAATACAAGATCGAAAAATCAAACGGTAATTGAAAATGGATGTCACACAAAAATCATTAGCAACTTCTTCCATCTCAAATATTTTATACGCGAGCTTTGTGTTATTGTTTGTTTGGTTTTGATTATATTATATACTCTTTCTATAAACACATACTAGATTTTGACCCGCGCTTTGGAAGCGCGGAATATTTTACGATGAAAAAAATCACTAATAACTTAACAAATATTTTGGTAATTTTTAAAGAGTATGTATTTAAAATATTTTTTGCAGCTAAATCAGTGTTTTTAAATTCAACCCGATTGTGATTATACCGGTTAATCCGAAGATCTGACAATTCAATTTAGGTTTTTAAAATATTCATATTAAAAAAAAATCACTAAAACCCGAGATTAACCGATTGAGCTGATGGATGACCGATATGTAATCTAATTGGATTTAAATTGTAATAGTTTCATAATTTGTAATCTTATAATCCAAATTTTAAAGTTCATTATTTTGCAATTTATGAAATTATAACGTTTCTACAAAATTTAAAAAAAAAATGATATATATAAAATAACTAAGATTAATTATTGTATTGTTTGGAAACATTGATAGTAGTATAGAAAATATATTGTTTGGAAACATTGATAAAAGTATAAAGAAATAAGTATATTGTTTGGAAACATGGATAGTAGTATAAAGAAAGGAACATTAGTAATTTAATGTAGGTTTAACTATAAAATATAAAGATGTATTTAATTTAAAAACTTACAAAATAAATGTTAGGTCCAATAAAATGTTTCTGTTTTAATAAGATAGATATAACATAATTTTAGATGGTGCAAACCTTCAAGACTAACAATTATTTATTCAGCTGCAGCCTATTGTAAACTACATATCATCTATTTATAACATTACTCTATTTAATATATGTAAGTTAAATTTCTTAACATTTGGGTATAAACATAGCATATTTGGAATGAGCATATACAAACAATATTTTAAATATTTTTAAAAGATAACGATATTGACAAAATATCTAGAAGATTAACAATAAGATTTTGTTGTTATAACATTTTAGACAGCGTTTCAAAACAATTATACAAAAAGCTACAAATCGCTTCAAACCATTCCAAACCTATTAAAATCAAAAACTGGCGTTTGCGGTTGCGGATGGTTGCGAAAGGTTGCGAATGGATAAAAATATAAAATATTTTTTTTTCAAAATATTTTATATTTTTTATCCATTCGCAACCGTCCTCAACCGCATCCGCAAATCGCCTCAAACCGCAAAAGTTGGCGTTTGCGGCTGCGGAGGGTTGAGAATGGATAAAAAATATAAAATATTTTTTTCTAAATATTTTAAAATAAAAAATAAAAATATTATAAATAAAAATATATACACATTTTATATAGTAATGTAAATTCATAAACAATATCATAATTTGTTTTATAAAAACTATAAACGAGCTATTCATTAGAAATTTTTAAAAATCAATATTCATACATATATAAAGATATACACATATATAAGAAATGAACCAAAATATTCTTTTAATTTTTTTAGTATAAATCTTCAAAAATATATTGAAATTATAACTTTCAACTAATTAAAAATTAAATAAATAAACATAATATTATTATTAAACATATTATATTAATTATTATTATATTTTATCAAAACAGTATGTTTTTATATTTTTATAATGTTATAATATGTTTATATTATTAATTTATTATTAAACCGCTGCAATATCACATAATCAATCAGTCACAAATATCCCGCAAATGCAACAATTTTCAAACGTTATACAAGTCATACAAAACGCTACATAACACTTGGAACCGCAACCACCCGCATCCGCAAACTCTGGTACCCGCAACCGCTGCGTTTGAACCAGTCATGCTCTTAATGATAACTAGATTTTGATCCGCGCTTTAAAAGCGCAGAATATTATATGAAACGAAATTTCATTTACAATATTACAACATTGTCTATTTAACCTTTTTGTATTTAAATCCGCGCTTTTAAAACTCAATCTAGACCCGTATTCTATCTATACCAGCAGTCGAACCGGTAAATCCATTAAACCGATATATAGTTCAGTTTGGGTTTGAAGAAATAACCATTATTTAAAAATTTGATAAACCCGCAAAATAGCTAAAACCCGATGCTACCAGTTTAATCGAAAAGTGATCGATATGTAATCTAATTTGATTTAACTTATTATTTTTATAATTTAATTTCAATGTGTTCATTAGATATTTGAATACTTATCAATTTTAATTTATTGTACTTTTTATTATATGTGGTAGCTCCAACTTGTTATGAAAAACTGATTAACTATTTTTATATCTATATTATTAAAACTAAAGTACAAATTAGGTTTGTTTGGAAACATGGATAGTAATTTCAAAAAAGAAGTTTGTTTCGGAATATTGATAGTAGATTAAAAAAAGTTTATTTGGAAACATGAATATCAGTTTTAAAAAGAAAAAGAAGTTAGTTTGGAAATATAGATAGTAGTTCAAAAAAAATGTGTTTTGAAACATGGATATCAGATTAAAAAATAGGTTCGTTTGGAAACATAAATAACAATTAAAAAAAAGTTTAATTGGAAACATGAATAACAATAAAAAAATATAATGTTGTTTAAAAACATGGATAACAATATATTAAAATTTTGATTTATGTTATTGAGAAATTTCGGAAATCCATTATATTATGATAAACTATCTATTTGGGCCACCTTTAAAATATACGAAAATGAGGTAATCTAATTATCTAAAAACATATTTTATCTAAAATAATCATAAAATAAAATTTAAATTATATACATATTTCAAATCAAAATAATAATCTAAAGTTGATTTATATCAAAAATTGATTCAAAAATATACATATATTCAAATTTTTATTTTTACTAAAATATTATCCAATAATCATTATTAAAAAAATGTTTTCAATATATATAAGACACAATACAAAGTCCAATTTCATAAACAAACTTAAAATATGGTTATTATATTTCACATTAACCTTTTAAAATATGATATATGTGATTATTTATATGATAATAAGTATAAAATACTATTAATTATATGATTACTTATATAAAAATACATATAAAATATGATCAATTACTTGTGAGTGTTTATGTTACTAAGTTTTTGAGTAGAGGTACGGGCGTTCAGATACCATTCTGGTTCAGTTCGGGTCTATTTGGGTTTGAGGTTTTCCAGGTCAAAAATTTCAGCCTCATTCGAATATTTTCAAATTTTGCTTCGGATTCAATTTGAATCTTTGCGGGTTCAGTTCGGGTTGGGATAACCCGTTTAAATTATTTTTAAAATTTTAAAATTTATTATATATTTTAAATTTCTCAAAATATATAATTAAAATAATATATTTGATACACTAAAATTGTGTCTTTCCGACTGCAAGCAAACAGTGTTGATTGTAGTACTTAAGATTCAATCCAGAGGACCAGCATACACTTTATTTCTATGGGATCAAAATTAAGCTAAGACAATATGGGGTTTTGATTGATTTGGTAACTTGCAAAACAAGTAAAATAATGCAAATGTAAATTCAATTTAAAGAGAAGCCAGCCTAAGGTTACTTCATCGGGTGTCAATACTTGTGAGCTAAACAATTATTCAAGTGCTAATAAGAACAGTCTAGAACTCGGATCACTCAAGTAGAACAGTCCACTGTCGTGGTACTGCTCCGTATGCTGATCGATCTCACCATCTAACTGTCGTTGAGGTGATAAGCGATCGCAAGCAATAGAGATCAGGTCCGATAGGTTCACAAAACACCCTAATATCTACTTTCGCTGATTAGGGATGCAATGCTCATTCATAACATGTCTAGCAACCTAAGCACTTTTGATGATCAGATTAAACCTATGATCTAACATTAAGCGGTCAGTTTAATGCAAGCAGTAAGAATGGTTATGAATGAAGACAATCGAGTGATTCACTTATCTATGTTTAGCTCACGAAATCAACACCCTAGAACCCTAGACAAGCTAGCCGACTACTCAGCCATGAACAGAGAAAACACACAGTTCATAGATGAATAATACTGCATAAATATAACAGAAACAAAGAGAGGGTTCAGGATGATCTTCTCTAAAACGAGAGAGAGAGAGATCCTTCTCCCATTACAAGGTATGAAATCACAAAGCAAGTCTCCAATGGTTTCTTCTATGAAAAGAAGCGTAGAATAATAATGAGAAAACAGAAAATATGATATATCAAAGCCACAGGCGGCTGGGAGAGAAAAAGAGGATAATTAGGGCAAATCCCGAAATAATAGTGGTTTCCATAAAAATCTCTGCCGCTGGAACAATCACTCGGGTTGTTCCGCTCGATCAGGAACAATCGTCAGACTGTTCTGCGTAAAAATCACCAAACTGCACTGTTTTCTGCCTCTTTTGTTCCAGCAGGTCCATCTCCTATCTAGTGCAACTCCAGACCTGTAATGACTCGAAAAGGACTAGAAAGACTCGATAAAGACTTGAAAACCAATTAGAAAACATATATACAATGATGTATAAAACACCATATATCAATTCCCCCAGACTTAGATCCTTGTTTGTCCTCGAACAAGACCAAGTATCAAGAACAGGGAGAAAGGTTTGAAAGTGTGGGAACTCTCCTATTCTCAGCAACCATACCTTAACCACGAATCTCTGAACCATACAAGCAGTAAACTAGGACAACACACCCTTACCAGAACTCCACTGACTGCTGTTCAAAAATCGGCTCCATACTCTACATCTCAAACCTGAAAAAGCAACACTATCGAGACAGAACTCCCTACATTCATTTAAGAGCAGCGTGAGCTTCTCATTACAGGCACTATTCAGGGTAGATGGGCTAGGTGTGGAACAGGCTAATTTTATGGTGGAGTTAAAGAGTGTGTAGGGGCTACCAAATTTTCGTAGTGGATGCAGGATATCGCACAAAATAGTCGTGAGAGGACGGCTCCATTGATGTCCACAGCCCCTTACTCGTTTTGCTATCTCAGGAGCGACTGTTCTTTTCGTTCGGGAACAATCATCAGACTGCTCCGCTCATCTGTCTGCTCCGCTCATCTGTCTGCTCCTCATCCCTTCATATTGATACCTACTCTTCTGCTCGACCTTCCCAATGGCTCATGTATCCTGAATTCTTCTCCTTCTCCATCCCCATATGCTAAATAAAATGAAAGATAGTTTTTTTTTTTTGTTTTTTACCAAGATGGTGGGGTGACGAAGAAGGAGGTAACATTTGATGTTTGGATTGCCACTGGTGGTTCTTCTGGTTCAGATCATTCTGGTTCTCCACCCATGTTCTTGCATAGCTCATTGGTTATGGAGCGGTTGCTCCCTTAATCTGCTTGTTCTCCTTCTGACTGAATCTGCGCAGCAGTAACGAGTAAGAGGCTGCGTCGATCCTTTCCTCTCCGACCTTTTTGCACATATCTGCACATACAACACTGAAAAACAAATGCATGAAGGTGGAATAAAGGCTAAGGCGCAGGGTGGGAACTAGCTAAAGATGAGCTAGCTACTCAGAAACAACAAGATGGATATAAAGGATAAGAAGTCCTGAGTGTAGTTCTCGTTTCCCTGATCTAGTGCCCATAACAAGAAGAATTTCAGTCAAGATTAGGTTCAAGTTAGGTGGAGTTGAGTCTACCCAGTGTAACCTGATCGGCTGAGAACTTCTGGAGAATCAAGTGAGAAATGTCAGGGTGTTCCAGGTCCACATGTGTGTCTTTCGGCACTGCTAAGGTCACTGAATAAGATAACTAAAGCATGAGGTGGTTAATGATCAACACGGAATAAGGTCCTAATTCCCACAAAATTTTGACTGACTCAATCCTGAAAACTGACTCAAAAGAAAAACAAAAGAAAGAAACGAGTTAGTAAACGACGAAGACCCTCCCCCAGACTTACTTCACAACGTCTCGGTTTGAAAATAAATCAGAGAGAAGGTGAAAACAAGAATTTACAATTTTTTTTTGTCGAGATACTTACCTGGAGCGGGTGCTCCGAAAAATTCTGGGTGTTCTATCGCCAGATTTTCACCTGGGCGGTTGTTCTTGGCTCCTGCAGAACATGGAGCTCCGTTTCTGCAACCCAGAATTTTTTCGAAGTATCTCGAATTTTTCTGCTTTTTGACCTGAAACTCAATAAACTAAAACGAAAATAAGCAAAAAAAAACAAAACCAAGTTATATTTACACTTACCAGTGGATTGCCTCCCACCAAGCGCTAAGTTAAAGTCACTAGCTTGACTTGGTGACATGGATCAGTCGGGTTGAGCATGAGGGCTTGTTCCAAAACAAGCTCCACAATCAGACATGTTCAGCTTCAAAACTCTGTTCAACAACCCTTTCACAACAGCTTCTCCTTTCTCTTTCAGCTCATCTGTGAGAATAACTCTGACCTTGGAGCAAGGTTTAGAGGTACCCTTGCACTTTACCTCATATTCAATGGATTTCTCATCACACATGCAAGGTATCAAAGTCATGGTAGGATCTTTCGTGGCCTTTTTCTTCTGGACTTTTACATTCACCTTAGCATTCCCACTGAATGTATGAGTATTCGTGTGAGGATCTCCATCCTGGACTTCCTTGATCTCACTGTTTTTACCAAGCTCCTTCCTTGGAACAACCTTCAGCTTTTCTCCACAGAACACTGAGATACAAGAGGCGTGTAGTTTCTAAAATCTGGTGGGAACAGCCTGATAGAAGACATTCTTGTTGATGTGGGAGAAGGAGACTCTCTTATTAGGCATATCAACGATTGCTCCCACTGTAGCCATAAATGTCCTTCCTAAGATTAAAGGCATCTCATGATCCTTGTTCATGTCAACAACCTGAAATTCAGTATGGAGAACACAGTCCCCAACTTGGACAGGAAGGTTGCGAATGGTGCCATAAGGAACTGCTCTGGAAGAGTTTGCAAAAGTCAGAGTCACCTGAGAAGGCTCAACATTAGCAATACCCAACTTCTCTACAATCGCCTTTGAGACAAGATTCACACAAGATCCAGAGTCACAGAGAGCTTCATTAAATTCCACTCCGGCAATGGAACATGGAAAAGCAAACTTTCCAGGGTCATCAACCTTAGGCAACACCTTCAGATATGTAGGTGGAATCGGATAAGGAACCTTAGGAACATAGACTCGCACTGGTGGAATATCAGTAGATCCGTCAGGAGCGGGATCAGTCGCGGGAGCAGTCGCGGGAGCAGTCGCGGGAACAGTCGCGGGAGCAGTCACTCTAGAGCTAGCAGACTGCTCTAATCTCTGTTCTGCGCCCAGAACAGCCTCAGCGAACAGTTGTTCCGCTTGTTTTTCCTCAGATTTCTCACGTCTCTGCTCGGTTGCATTACAGTGCTCAACCCTACTAGAATTCATCACACTTTTTCCAAGAATGATCTCTTACTGTCTTTTAACAGTTTCAACAGTTTGAGCAAGCTGAACATCAATCCTCTTTATGTGGTTGCTCACATTATCATATTTTGAATTCAGCTCGGTGAACATGCTGTCCATCCTGGTGTTGATGTCTGTGGTAACCTGATTCAGTGCCTTGACCTGAAGTTGCTGGCTCTGGAGCATCTGCTGCATCATAATGTTCAGATTTTTCAGATCATCTGGCGGACTGTTCCCTGCAGTCGGAGCACTCGCGGCTGGAACAGTTTGCTGATTGCTCTGCGGGATGGTGTTCTGATACCCAGATCCTTGTGCCTGGTTGTTCTGCAGTATCTGATCGACCTTAGCTGTTAGCTCATCAATTTTTCGGATTCCAACACTGTTCACTACCTTGGAGCGATCGCTCTCATTGTTCTCATTAGCAGAACTAGCAGCCATGTTCTCAATAAACTCAAACGCTCCATGATTGGTCTGAGTCATGAAATATCCTTTGCTCGCACAATTTAGAGCACTTTGGTATTTCCAGTCTACTCCATCATAGAAAATGCCCAAGAGGTAATCAACATCAAAACCATGGTGAGGGCACTCTCTGCGGTAGTCATTGAAGCGCTCCCATGCATCACAAAAAGGCTCATCATGGAGCTGTCTGAATGAGGTGATCTTGTTCCTCAATGTAGCTGTTCTCGCCTTAGAGTAGAAATGGTTGAGGAACGCTGATCGGACCTGTTCCCATGAAGTGAGAGAGCCGGTAGGGAGAGAGTTCAACCACCGTGCAGCTTTGCCATCAAGAGAGAATGGGAATAGCATGCACTTGATGTAGTCTGGTGGCACACCATTCGCACGAGTGAAACTACAGACTTTTTCAAAATTCTCAATATGCTCCATTGGAATTTCTGCAGAGAGACCAGAGAACACCTTTCTCTGCACCAGATCAATCAAAGCAGGCTTGATCTCGAAGTCCTGTCTGGTGCAGAGTGGAGGAACAATGGCAGAGCGCGTAGTAGGAATGTTCCGTGGAAGGTTTCTCTCCCCGATTTGAGCAGTCTGCGCTGCTTGTTCCTGCCGCGCGAGAGCAGCCTGTTCCTGCTGCGCGAGAGCAGCCCGTTGAGCAGCATCCTGTTGAGCTTGGATGGTCTGCTGCATCTGAAGCATCTGCTGTTGCATCAGTTGCATTGCTGCAGCGAGATCATCCTGATGGCCGTGATCACCCATGGTGGTTTTGGTTGGCCTTGGTTGTTGTCTGTTTTGTCTTTCTAAACCTTGCGATCTCCTGCAACAAAGAGAAAAGAGAAAGTTAGAGGTCTTAGACTAAATAAATAACCGAAAAATAAAGGTAAAAAGATGGTCCCCGTCGCAACGGCGCCAAAACTTGATACACTAAAATTGTGTCTTTCCGACTGCAAGCAAACAGTGTTGATTGTAGTACTTAAGATTCAATCCAGAGGACCAGCATACACTTTATTTCTATGGGATCAAAATAAAGCTAAGACAATATGGGGTTTTGATTGATTTGGTAACGTGCGAAACAAGTAAAATAATGCAAATGTAAATTCAATTTAAAGAGAAGCCATCCTAAGGTTACTTCATCGGGTGTCAATACTTGTGAGCTAAACAATTATTCAAGTGCTAATAAGAACAGTCTAGAACTCGGATCAATCAAGTAGAACAGTCCACTGTCGTGGTAATGCTCCCTATGCTGATCGATCTCACCATCTAATTGTCGTTGAGGTGAGAAGCGATCGCAAGCAATAGAGATCAGGTCCGATAGGTTGACAAAACACCCTAATATTTACTTTCGCTGATTAGGGATGCAATGCTCATTCATAACATGTCTAGCAACCTAAGCACTTTTGATGATCAGATTAAACCTATGATCTAACATTAAGCGGCCAGTTTAATGCAAGCAGTAAGAATGGTTATAAATGAAGACAATCGAGTGATTCACTTATCTATGTTTAGCTCACGAAATCAACACCCTAGAACCCTAGACAAGCTAGCCGACTACTCAGTCATGAACAGAGAAAACACACAGTTCATAGATGAATAATGCTGCATAAATATAACAGAAACAAAGAGAGGTTCATGATGATCTTCTCTAAAACGAGAGAGAGAGAGAGAGAGAGAGAGAGAGAGAGAGAAGAGAGAGAGAGAGAGAGAGAGAAGAGAGAAGAGAGAGAGAGAGAGAGAGAGAGATCATTCTCTCTTTACAAGGTATGAAATCACAAAGCAAGTCTCCAATGGTTTCTTCTATGAAAAGAAGCGTAGAATGATAATGAGAAAACAGAAAATATGATATATCAAAGCCACAGGCGGCTGGGAGAGAAAAAGAGGATAATTAGGCAAATCCCGAAATAATAGTGGTTTCCATAAAAATCTCTGCCGCTGGAACAATCACTCGGGTTGTTCCGCTCGATCAGGAACAATCGTCAGACTGTTCTGCGTGAAAATGACCAAACTGCATTGTTTTCTGCCTCTTTTGTTCCAGCAGGTCCATCTCCTATACAGTGCAACTCCAGACCTGTAATGACTCGAAAATGACTAGAAAGACTCGATAAAGACTTGAAAACCAATTAGAAAACATATATACAATGATGTATAAAACACCATATATCAATATTACACATAAATTTGATAACATATGTCAAAATACCTAAACTAACATATAAATTGTTTTGATTTAAATATTTGGATAGACAATCAATAATTTTTTTTGGTGTTTTGGATATATTTTAACTATTTTAGATATTTACTTTTGATTATATATAATATTCAAGTATTTAAACCAACTTAAAAGTACCATATACTCCCTCTGTTTTTAAAAGATTCATGTTTTAGAAAAAAAAATTGTTTTCAAAAAGATACATTTTCTACATTTTCAAGACATTAATTAATGAAAAATTGTATATTTCCAAAAATATAATTGTATTTATTAAAATCTTATTGGTTCAAAATTTTGGGGAATTGTTAATTAATAAAAACAATGCATTGGTAACTAAAATTTTATGTTTTCTTAATAAGTGTGAAAAATCTAAAACATGGATCTTATAGAAACAGAGGGAGTATATTTTGGATGTTTTTATATACATTAAATCTTAAAATGATTAATATATATTATATATATATATATATATATATATATCAGTATATAAGTCTATTTCAGATACATTCGGATATTCGAAATATTTTTTCGGATCAGATTAGGTTTCAGTTCTCTAAATACAAAAATTGAATAATATGGATATTTAATCAATTTTGATTCGGGTTTTGATACTACTTTTGAATCGGATCAGTTAATTTTTTGGATTCATGTTTTTTTGTCCAGCCCTAATATTAACATAAAAAACAAATAGCAATATATCTTATAGTCCGTGCGGATCAAAATCTATTCTTATTTGAAACAAAAGCAATAAAGAAAATATATTTAAATTTTTACTAAATTTTGAACATGATTTTATTGTATTTTAATATTTATATATAATTATATATTGAATTTATTAAACTATTGAAATACATTTTACTCGGAGCCAATAGCCCAGTGACCAAAGTACGATGTCTGCATAATGAAAACATTGACTAACATATTTTTACTTTTTATAACTATATAATATACTTATTTATTAAATTTGACCAAAATGATATATGATTTATATATTAATTCTATGTATACTGATAATATATCTCGAAAGCTAATATAATTTATTGGTTATTTCAGATTGTAATATTAATAGTATGATTGTCGATCTATTAATTTTAATAGTTATATATGATTTTTTTATTTGTGAAAAAGAGTTAATAGGATATTTTTTCTAACCAATAAGACTTCTTGTATGATTATGTGTAATCTTGTGTAGTATTTTGTAGTTAGTATCTTTTTTAATTTACGTTGCATATTAACTAGGTGTCTTCCTGCACCATGTGCAGTAAAATTTTTTTTAAAATATGTTTTAATAGATAAATATAAATTATATTTAATTTTTTTATTAATATTGTAATTTTCTTTTTCTACTAATATTTTAGTATAAATTTGATTTAACAAAACATAAAAATAAAGATAAAAACAATTTTGTTTATTTTAAATTATGTTTAAGAATATGCATGTATATATTTAAAATTTTAATCTTAGATAGATCTTTCTATCTATTTATTATAATTAAATATATTAAATAAATATGTAAAAATTGCATAACTTTTAAAAATTAAAATTAAACAATACTTATAAAATTTGTAGATATACAGTATATAAGAAAACTAATAATTTACGATTTAATTTTATAATTTTGTAAAAAAGTTGTATACATTTTTTGGAAATTTTATAATTTTAAAATAAATAATTAAATGATATTTCGAAAATTTTAGATGCTATAATTGAATTTATTTATTTTAATGATGATTTATGTGTTATTACCATATTCTAAAAAAGTTTCCAAAATATAAATCGACAATAAATGTAATATATGAGTTGTTACCATATTTAAAAAGTTTACCAAAAATATAGATTAACATTAAATGTAATTGTCCATGTCATATTAATCTATAAGCAATGTCATCAATTTTAGTAGCCATGTCATATTATTTTTCTAAGAATGATTGTAGAGATGACATGTGGCAAAATTACTTCTCCAATATAGTCTAGGGGATAGGAAAGTAGGATATGCAGTTACCAAATTTTCCATATTAATAGAAAATGTTTATTTTCTCAATTTAAATAATTACCATAATATGTGTTTTTTAAAATAAATGGTAATGACACTTTTGTAAATAGTTTGAAAAGCTAAGGAGATGTCTAAAAAATGTATGCTGTTTTAATTGTATTGATGTTTCATTATAAAAATATTATCATTTGTCAACATTATAACTTTACAAATTACCATTTTTGGATTTTGTGTTTTATTATTACAGATTTTTCATTAAATGTGTAAATATTAATAAATTTCATCAAAATGTATCAAGTATTAGCAAATGTTATTATAATATCATTTTGAATGTATAAACATGTAAAATGTATAAAAATTTTAAATTATAAAATTATTTGTTTTTATAATGGGGTTATATAAAATTATAAAAATATATCTTATTGTTTTATCTATTATGTCATATTTAGTACCGGCTGATCTTATGCCCTCAAAAAATGTATTTTTAGAATTTATGGTGTTTATTAATTTATTAATAATTTATAGCCCTATTTGTTTCTACTATATGTTATCTTAATCCTACAAAACTTTGAAAAAATGCTAAATATAATCTCAATTTGAATTAACCATAAAATAAATATTTTTATGTCCAAGTTAATTTATGCATTATTAAAAATTTCAAAGAAACAGAAACCATAACTTATGCATAATATGAAGTTTATAAATAAATAATAATCATACTATTAAAGTAGATTGATATATTATGACTGTGTCAAAAACTTTGAAAACTTTCTCAGTAGTGGTGTTTGATTTTACAGACACATCTAGAAATATAACCTCTTACATATACAACCGAAACATACATATTTCAGATTACATTATAAAAAAGAATACAACATCCGCGCTTCCGAAGCGCGGATCAGTCTCTAGTTGAGTTTAAAAATAGAATCAAAAATATCATAACAGTATATTATCTCGCCATAATCAAGGATTGAACTTCCGTATATTCTCTTTTTATACGTGTAAATCACGTTTTCAATCTTTTTAGTTATGATTTCTTCAAATAGCTACACCCTCGGCCAAACAATATAGATATAGGAAGCTTATCTAACACCCACTAGTCAATCATGTTCTCTCTCAAAAGCCCTAGCCGCAAAAAACAAAAAAAAGGCGACTCTGAGCTTTTGACGCCCTCCTTCCCGACGCCTCTCTCCGATCTGCCTCTCCTCCGTTTCCAGACTTACAAGGGAGACTCTTGACACTCCTTATTTGTTCTGTCGTCTCTTCTGGCCTCTCTCTCTCTCTCCGTCTTGAAGCTCCCGTCTGGCTTTTGTGCCAAGTTT
The DNA here is from genome assembly GCF_000801105.2 of Raphanus sativus. Taxonomy (NCBI): domain Eukaryota; kingdom Viridiplantae; phylum Streptophyta; class Magnoliopsida; order Brassicales; family Brassicaceae; genus Raphanus; species Raphanus sativus. The sequence goes on along the minus strand of NC_079517.1, from coordinate 25,675,129 downwards.
CTTCTTCTTGCTCATCACGTTTCCTGCAAATTCCTCTGTTTCCCTTCCTGTTTTCATCGTCTCCACCACTACTCTCCTCGTTTTCATCTCTCTAGCACGCTGCTAAGTTTTTATCTCTACAAATCATGTCCCAATCGGCTTTGACAGTTCGCAAGGGAGGACCTTCTTCTGTGCGCCGCAAGCTCGACTCGGAGGACGAGATAATCCGAATTCCAGCCTGTGATCTAGACACAGTTGCAGACCGCTTCCGCCTGACACTTACTGGGCGAGTCTTCCATCTGCAAGGAAGAAGTATCGATGGTCTGATCCACCTTCTCCCGCGCAATAGGATCTGGAACGTCGAAGGACGCGTCCGAGGGATTAACCTTGGCAATGGGAGATTCCAGTTTGATTTCGATAACGAAGCCGACCTCCTCTCTGTTCTAAGAAAACGCTCGTGTCACTTTAACCAATGGAGCTTTGCGCTCGAGCGTTGGGAACCTTTCACCAGCGAATCTTTCCCCAACACAATTCCCTTCTGGGTTTGTGTCACCGGAGTCCCAGTACACTTCTGGAATGACCAGACTTTCATTGAAATCTCAAAAGTCTTAGGCAAATGGACTGCCCTCGATTCGAAAAGGGCAAGGTTCCAAGTCTCTGTCAACGTTGACAAGCCATTACAGTTCGAACGACGCCTTGAATTCCCTAATGGAGACATTGGACGAGTCTCTTTCTCCTATGAGGGACTATTCAGATACTGCTATACATGTCACATGATCTCACATGACGAAGCATCTTGCCCTCAGCTTACTCCGGAAGAACGGGAACAAAAGAGACAACAGCGAGCAGAACTAAACGCTTAAGGCGAACCAGGAGCCTCTCGGGTACGAAACGATGACCGTAATGCGCACATGAAAAGACCATGTTCCCCATAAAATGGGCGTCAATCCCCTCCCCTAGGGCGACCAAGAAGCTCCAACTCTAATGATTACCGCAAAGAAGACAAGAGACCTCGACTCTCTTCAGCTCACGATAGTAGAGCCACCAGGCCAAACCAGAGAGACCAGGGGAACAACCGCGAACCCAGATCGCCCCCTAAGCCTACTCCATACGCTGATACGGCTCCGGCATCTTCACGTGCTCCCCAACTCGAACATGGCGGCCCTACTCGTGTTTCCCCCTCTCGGACTATCTCAGATTCTCAACGCACTATCTCCGATCAACTAGGAGAGCTTGAGCTTGGGGAGGCAAACAGGGGACCCCAACCAACGAGCCCCGCGGCGGAAACAGAGGAGGAGCGACTCAGACGTATCAAGGGGAAAGCTCATGTCTCTGATACCCCGTCTTCCCGAGACCGCGATCACCGTAACAGGGCCGCTCCACTCATTATTCAAGAACCAGTGGATGCTAATCAAGCCTCCCCACAGCGCAAATCCTCTGCACAAGACGTCCCCGCTACAGCGCCAATGGTCATAGAGCCAAGAAACCTGGATACGGAGATGGACCTTGCTTTGTGGTGTTAAGAGTTTTCAAGGCTCCTAAGACAAATGATGTAGTATAAAAGATTGTCGAACCAATTCTAAGGGATTTAAAGCAATGAGAATGCAAGTGCCTATTTAATCTAAGTGCAACCAGAGATTTGAATGATTTTAAATTACTACTAATGATCAAATGCAATCAAAGAATTATACTTTCTTAACTAATGGAAAAGAGAACTCATGGGTGTAGGGAATTTGACCTTGGGTGATCAAGTTTCGAACTAATAAATGCAAATGATCAATCAAACTATCAACCTAAAGCCTAACACAATTCTAAGCAAGCTCTATGTCTAGATGAATGCTCATTTGCTAACACATCTCAAACATCAAATGTCTTTGGTTGAATAATATGAAATCAATCATTAAGAACAAGTCTAATAGCTATCTTAGCATCTTTAACAACAAATGTCTTTGGCAAATTACACTAAAAGCTTAGGAGAGTTGTCTCAGACATTTCATCAAACACCTTTTGGGTGGGAAAAGCCTAATGATCAACTTTTAAGTGGCTAACTCAAAAGATGCATTATGAATACTCTACTAGCAAGGAACAAGAATGATCTACACTAAAACATCTTAGAACTAGCATAATCACCCTTAATCTCCCTAACCCATGAATTCAAAAGGTGATTACTCACTAATCTCCATGATTCCTCTTAAACCCATGGTGGGTTTCAGATTAATCATGTAGAGAAATAGATAAGAAATCAACATAAACACAAGAACATAACAAATCAAAATCCAAAAGAGATGAACTTTTCTTGAGAGTTTTGTGTTCTTCCAATCAAAAAAAGATAGCTCTGCCTCCCTAGGCTTACAAAGTACTTAAACTTAGGTTTAGAAGTCTAAAAACGTGCATAACAAATTGCAAAAAGGTCCTTGAAAAATAATAAAATCGTGCAGCAGATAACGCGGAGCGACCTCAGAGGGTCACTCCAGGAAGTCGCTCTGGGTGGGAGCGACCTTGGGGGGTCGCTCTGAGAGGTCGCTCCAGCCTCCATTTTTGTGTCTCCGGGCGATGAGAACGCGAGTGACTTAGTTAGGTCGCTCTGGTTGGTCGCTCTGGTTGGGAGCTACCTTAGGGGGTCGCTCCAGAAGGTCACTATGCGGTTCTCGACCAGGATGGATATGCCTCTAGTACATTGATCATAACTCCTTTATTACATCTCCAAATGACTTGAAATCACTTCCATTAGAAAGCTAACTCAATTTCCTGTGTCTCCACAAAATCTTAGCAACAGAAGATTTCTCTAAGGCCTCCATCCATGCTCATCTTTCACTCCCTTTTGATCACATTGCTTCCAAATGTTTCCAAGAACTCCATGTGGTGTTCCAATACCTAATAAAGACTTATGTATGCAAAATGCAACCTGAACATGTCTAAATATTATTCTATATGATGAAAATGCATATAAATGAATAGCTAAAACAATGCAAATATGCAAGATATCAACTCCCCCACACTAGTCCTTTACTTGTCCACAAGTAAACTTTCAAGAACCAAGGAGAAAAGGTTTGAAGATGGGGAGTCATAACCAAAAGAAACTCTTCTTAGTTTTCAACCTAACAACCTTGCATAATCATACCAAATAGCAAGAGCAAAGATTTTATCCATCTCTAACTTCTCTAAGCCTATCCCAGCTCCTTTGATCTCTACACTCATTAATCATGCATCCACAAACCACAAATCCACCATCTCTCTAACATTCAGGAAGCAAACTCAATAGACATCTCACAAATGGTCAACTGGTCCAAATCAATTGGTTTGGTAAGACAAAGGTTTAAATGCAAGTGAAATCAGAGGTTCAAAATGATCTTTTAAGGTGGTTTACTCTCAAAACAAAGTAGCTTTGACATTACACATAATATATCTAAGAAAGGGATCAACTCATGCATACAATGCTCAATCTCCATTGTTCTACCCTTTCCCAAACATACAAGATATTTAATCATTCCTCAATGTCAAACCCAACTCACATCTCTCACCAAAAGATCCCAAGAACATTTTTTCACATGAGACTCTTTCTTTTTGAAATCAATAAGAGATTTTTCACAATTTAAAACAAATCTGAGCTCCTAACAACTTTGCTAGTCCCCTTTTTCATTCTTTTTTTTATTATTTTTTTTTCTTTTTTTTTATTTGGGGGCCAAGACTTTTCACAACAAGGGCTAGATATTTCTACACTTATCCCATGATGATTAGTCATTTACACACTAGGAGTCAAACCTTTCATATTTCCAAATCACAATCACAACACTCACCCCCTTCCTATAGCTAGACAATAGAGTGACTAATCTAGCAAGAATGGAGACTAAGCACTGTCGTTCCCAATACTCTCAACATTATGCACATGTAAAGCTTTCCAAAGAGGCCTCACTCAACAAATAATGATGGCTTAAAAAAAGAGGTATGGGTTTTGGGAGTGGAGTACCACTTGAGTTTGTGAAGAAGATTGGTAAAAAGGATGGGACAACTCAAGTGTGTATATCCATGACTTAGCACACAAGGGACCATATGCAAGAGACATTAAAACAGGAGCTTGCTTCAAAGAGAGAGTATCAACAGTCAAATGAGTTTCAAGAGGAGCATTCAAGGCGCGAAGTTTACAACCTTTCCAAATGGTGCTCAAGCTACTTGCCATGATTACAAAGGTCAACAAATTCAGTACTTAGCATGAGCTCTTTACAAGGTTGAAATCCCACTAATGCATGAATGCAACCTATATGCTTCTAGACTCAATCCTAAAAATGCAAATGATACAACTAAATGATTCTTTTTGTGTTTTTCAATTTTTTTTTTTTGGATTTTTCTATGCAAATAAGAATGTAATATGCAATGCATGAGTCTCAAAATCATGAAAACAAACATGATCAAATACTTGGTACCTCCCCCACACTTGAATCACACAGTCTCTGTGTGAGTGAGAGAGAGACACCCAAAAGAAACTAAAATGCAGAGAAAAAATGGTATATACAAGGGTAAGGTAGTGGAGTGGTACCTCAAATGGAGAGTGGAGAAGGGGGGTCCTTCCCACTATTAAGAGTGATGGTCAGGACCTGAGAGAGGAGCTCTTGAATCTTGATTGGATCATCTTGGAGCTCCTGAGTGATGATGGCCCTTGCACTTGAGAATGATGTAGTCTTTCCTTTACATCTGATCTTGTACTCAATAGCTCCATCCTTAAGCTTCATTGGGTGAAGAGTCAGAGTGTGTGGCAGTGTATCAAGAGGTGGAGGGTGAGGTTCTTTCATCATCTTCTTCTTGACATGAGTAGCCTTTGTGGCTCTACTCACCTCCTCCTTTTTAGCACTTTCCAAGTGCTCATCACACATCTCTGTAGAGGACTCTCCAGCAAGAGTTTCTTTCTCAACATACAGCACTTCATCCTTTGGTTTCTCAATGGATGATGCTTCACAAGTGATTGTTCCACAATACACAGACTTCATCTCTAGGGGCTGGAGAGGATATGAGACAACTTTGTTCACTTTGAGGAGTGTGACCTTCTTGTTATCAAAGTCTATGCAAGCTCCTACAGTTGTGAGAAATGGAGTGCCAAGGATGAGTGGGAACCTCTTTGCAGTTGCCATCTTTAGGACAGTGAGGTCAACAGGGATGGTGCATGCTCCAATCTTCATACGAAAATCCTTGATGAGACCAATTGGGGTTGTAGAAGAAGAATCCCCAAACTGTAGTAAAGATCTGGTTGGCTCCATGCTCTCAATCCCTAGAGTCTTTACCATCTCTATAGAGATCACATTCACACTTGCACCAGAATCAACAAGAGCATCATCAAAAGTGAGCTTACCAAGGGAGCAAGACAAGGTAAACATCCCCTGGTGTTCTTGTTTAGAGAGAGACTTTGGTGGGACTTGTGGGTCAAGTTGCAGAGTAGAGAAGTCCAGGAGCTCTGCTACCTTATCTTTGTGAGTTAGAATGTCCTTGATGAGCATCATTTGTACACGAGCCTCTCGCATACCCGAGATCTCTGGAAGCTTTACCCCAACATCACTAAGATCTTTCCTGAACTTGGAGATGACCTTCTTCTGAGCTTTGGTGAGGACCCTCTGTGGAAATGGGAGTTTATCATAAGGTGACTGCTCAACCTCAGTGGTGTCCTCCTGCGTGACCATCTCAACCTTGTGTCCATCTCTCTTCACAACCTTAGTTGCAACCAGCTTGTATACTTTCTCCACAATCTTTGCCCCACTTGTTGTCACAATCTGTTGCTCAACCTGTCCAATATCAGTTCCAAACACCAATTTTTCAATCTCATCTACCTCTTTCTTGTGCTCATTCAGCTCAATCTCTGAAGAAGTAGTAGAGAGGGTAACATTGCAGTACTTTGTGGGATTCTGGTCTGGTTTCCCTAGTAGAGTTCCCATTGGCTGCTTGGAGGTGGAAGCCATAGAAGCAAACTGATTCTCTAAAGTCTTGACTGTAGAAGCAAGGTGAGAGAATTTGTTGTTCAGATCAGTGTAGCTCCCATCAATCTTGGAGTGAAGGTTCTTCAACTCATAACCTACATGCTTCTCACTTCTAGTATGAGACTCTAAGATTTGCTTCAGTAAGGCATCAGTGTTGATCTCTTGAGGAGCAGAGGAACCAATTGAAGGGTTTTGCTGAGACTGATAGCTGACTTGCTGGTTGTTTCTAGGCTGATAACCACTCTGTTGGTTGTTGGGATAGGATTTCTGCTGGTAGTTGTTCTACTGAAAGTTGGGCTTCTTTTTGTACCAGCTACCATTGCTATTAATGAAGCACAGTTCCTCTTGGCCTTCCAAAACTTCAACTTCATTGACAGTAGGTGGTGTCTCTTGCTGTGGGTTACCAACAAAGTGAACCTGCTCTTGAGTAGCTTTATCAGCAATGAGGATGTCAATCTTATCCTGTAGAGCTTTCAACTCCCTTCTTGTTTGCTTGTCATCTGTCCTATTGGCTCTGTCATGATCTCCACTGTAAACTGCATCACTCTTAACCATGTTGTCAACCAGCTGCGCTGCTTCTCTCTCAGTTCTGTCCAAGAAGTTCCCATTGCTTGCAGTATCCAATCTGGCTCTGTACTCAGGGAGAGCACCTCTATAGAATGTACTGAGCAAACTTCCCTTGTTGAAACCATGGTGTGGACACTGAGCTAGGTAGCCATTGAACCTCTCCCATGCTTCACTGAATCCTTCCAAGTTCTTCTGTTTGAAACCATATATCTCATTCCTGTAGTCAGCTGTCTTAGAAGTAGAGAAGAACTTTTCTAAGAAAGCATTCTTGCAGTCATCCCAAGTGGTGATAGAGCTGCTTAGCAGAGACTTCTCCCACTGACGTGCCTTGTCCCCCAAAGAGAAAGGGAAAAGCTTGAGCTTGAAAGCATCCTCTGATACACCATTGGTTTTGGATAGGCCACAATATCTATCAAAGCTGTCCAAGTGGTCGAATGGGTTCTCTGCAGCCAGGCCATGAAACTTGTTGTTCTCAATCAGGTTCAGCAACCCTGACTTGATCTCAAAGTTGTTTGCTGTCACAGCTGGTGCTCTGATTCTTAACAGTTGACCGTTGTTGGTCGGGCGGTCATAAGCACCAATAGGGCGAGCTGGTGGTTGTGGGTCAGCCATGTCAATGTTCAACCCTTGTGTGTGAGCTAGCTGCTCTTCTTGTCTTCTCTTTCTAGCACACTCTCTCTCCAAAGCTCTGATGTCTTCTGCTCTTGGAACTAGGTTTGTTGGACCCTTGCTCCTCAAGTGCATACACCTGTAAATCAAAAGTAGGTGAAGAAAAAGAATCAGTAACCAGCGAAAATAAAAATGACTTAGTCTCAAACAAGCTACTAAATCTCAATGTTTAAATCTACTCAGAATTTGGCAACATCGCCAATTTGGTGTTAAGAGTTTTCAAGGCTGCTAAGACAAATGATGTAGTATAAAAGATTGTCGAACCAATTCTAAGGGATTTAAAGCAATGAGAATGCAAGTGCCTATTTAATCTAAGTGCAACCAGAGATTTGAATGATTTTAAATTACTACTAATGATTGAATGCAATAAAAGAATTATACTTTCTTAACTAATGGAAAAGAGAACTCATGGGTGTAGGGAATTTGACCTTGGGTGATCAAGTTTCGAACTAAGAAATGCAAATGATCAATCAAACTATCAACCTTAAGCCTAAACACAATTCTAAGCAAGCTCTATGTCTAGATGAATGCTCATTTGCTAACACATCTCAAACATCAAATGTCTTTGGTTGAATAATATGAAAGCAATCATTAAGAACAAGTCTAATAGCTATCTTAGCATCTTTAACAACAAATGTCTTTGGCAAAGTACACTAAAAGCTTAGGAGAGTTGTCTCAGACATTTCATCAAACACCTTTTGGGTGGGAAAAGCCTAATGATCAACTTTTAAGTAGCTAACTCAAAAGATGCATTATGAATACTCTACTAGCAAGGAACAAGAATGATCTACACTAAAACATCTTAGAACTAGCCTAATCACCCTTAATCTCCCTAACCCATGAATTCAAAAGGTGATTACTCACTAATCTCCATGCACTACAAGAAATATGTACATTCTTAGCTCACGAAAAATGCTATCGTAAGGCTTTTATAGCGTTTTCTGTTATGCTATGTCATCGGCAGCCATCATAGATACCTTATCTACGATAACATTTTTTATTGACGCTACGAAATATGTAAAAACAATAGCAATACTTAGATGCTGTTATTAATTTAACTATAACACTAATTTTCCGTTACAAATTGATTATCCATTTATATTCCGTGCTATAATTGATCCTTGTATAATAGCAATTATATATAGCTATTATATTTTTCAGTTATAGCATTGTAAAATGCTATAAAATTTTATTATTTAATTTATACAATATAATTATAATATAAAATTAAAACTAAAATTAATTCAAATTTAAAATTAAAATTTAATTATTTTATTAATCAAAATCAATTTACAAATAAAACTAATTTTACAAAACTAAACCAGATTAAAAGAAATAAGTAAACCAGAACACACTAAACCAATAACTAATTAACCAAAATCTAGACCTAATTAACTCTAAATCTAATATCTCTGTTGCTGCCTCCCTCCTCCAATCCATTCTGTCTCCATCTCCGGCACCATTGATGGCGAGCAGGACGAGTTCGATACCGGTGATAACAGAGGCAAGCTCTACACCGAAGGGGCGAGACATCTCCTCTGCTCACGAGTCACGACCACTCTGCTCAAGAAAGAGATGACCATTACATATGTCTTCAATCTCCATGGATGCACGCCATGACTCTTCCAACCCTAAAACAAACAAAATGAGTTCAAAACAGAAACAGAGAGGGAGGCAGAGAGAGAGAGAGAGAGGTCAAACCGTTGTGGTCGTGGTGGTTGTCGGGCGGCGTTGGTGGTGACAAGCGATGGTGTTGGTGTTGTGATAACAGGGGCAAGCTCGAGCTTCGCGGAGAAGAAAGAGGTTGGTTTTGTTCTGGTTTTTTGTGGTCTGGTTTGCTTCTCCAGCAACGAAGAAGAGAGGAGGGGAGTGAAGAACAAACGGAATGATGACGAAGAGGAGAGATCTGAAATATTTTGTGACTTGAGAAAATAGAAGAGGGGAAGAGCAGAGATCGCGAGAGAAAAGAGAAAACAAAGGAAAAGGTTTATGTCCCTTGGATTATATTCAATCAACGGTTCCTGTTAAAACTTGCCTATCCACGCCAACATTTCATCATCCAATGAGAAAACAAGAAATAAAAAATAAGAAGGAAGGGATTTGGTCCACTGGATTGAGTCTAATCCAATGGACAGTATTTATGCATTGAGATTTTTTATTTTTGTTTTATTTTTCTGTGTTATACAGTGTTTTTAATATTTGAAGTTAAATAATAAAAAATGTATAAGTTAATTTTCAAAAAAAAATAAATTTCAGTTTACAATTTAATTTACTATTTTAGTGTTTAGAGTTTAAATTAGTGTTTAAAGTTTAAAGTTTAAGTTAATGATTTAGGTTTAGAGTTGATAAACTAAACATAAATTGTGGTAATTGTGATTTATGACTATATGAAAAGATATATTTAATTAAACTCGCAGTATTCAATTCAAAATAAATGATTTATCATATAAGTAAGAGTTTTATTTAAGATTAGGTTTAAAATTTAGTTTTTGTATTTAGAGTTTAGGGTTTGAAGTATAATATAAGGTTTGGGGTTAAGTTTTGGGGTTTAGGGTTTGAAGTACACCAAACTCCATATACATAGTATCACACTAAACATATAAACCCCTAAATTATATATATATATATATATATATATATATATATAAACAGAACTCTAATTTTCATTTTATCCATTATTTTGCACTCAAACATAAATCAAATACAATTATTTTTCAATCTAAAAATACACACAAAAATTTGACAACACATAAATTACACTCCATTTTTATTGCATAGATTACCTTTATTTTCTTTTTGCAAAAGATTGCATAAATTATCTAGAAATACATAAAAATACATTAAGAACTATTACATTAACCAAAACAAGTCTTCCATGACATCTAGTTTTAACAAAATATAGAACTAGCATACACAGCTTCGACTTTCCTGCAGCTCTAACTGGCAAGAGAAGTCATAGACATCTCTTGGAGAAAGGTTTGGGCCAAGCTTGAACTCACCAATTGCTTGTATGATCCCACCTGCACACCTCTCCTTCGGATGGATTACCTTTGGGTTGTCACTAGCATTCTCAGTGTGCCACTTCAACAGCTCTTCTTGAGCACTGCAAGAGTGTTAACATGGAGTTTCCCTTCACTCTTGAGCTTATTGAGTAGATAAGCAAGCGCTTGTCCGTTCCCAGTAACTTGAGGTAAGATATCCAAATCCATGCCTCCACTGTAGATTATTTTCACATCCAACTGAAACAAACAACCATCATAAACAATCTCAAGAGAAACGGTAAACTCTAGTTGCTACTACAACATAATCAAAGCAAAACCTCACCCAACGTTTCTCCAAGCGCTGTGAGAGCTCGTTAATCAGTTCCTGAGCCATACTCTTGTCAACATAAAAGCTAACCCTGTGTGGCCTCTGTTCAGTTTCCACCTACATACAGTAATCACACTATCTTCATTGTCCCAGTGGCGAGTACATTGCAAAGATATAGACTTTACCTGAAGAGTTAACTAAGAGAACTTCCCGGTCTCTTCTGTGACAACCCTTAAGTCTCATTTGTTGTTCAAGGTATCAACCCAACCGTGATCAGGAACCATGGAGTTACCATAAGTGATCTCAGTCCCAACAGACCTGATGGTGGTGTCAGGGGTCAACAAAGGCTTCTCCTTTCTGAGTTCCTTGTAAAGGGTCGGTGATCTTCCGGTAGAAAAAACATGAAGAGAGTCGTGGCGGTAAGCGTGTTCCCATAGTGAATTGAATCCTAACAGAGAGAGGTTCTCAGGATCATGATGATCAACCTGCAAACACAACGAAAAACATGTAACACAGATCAATAAAGACAAAACTTTTAATTGTTAAATTGCAGCAAGGAAAGGTTAAAGCTTTTACCATAGTGTGGTCAAGATCGGAGACGATCATGAGACGAGGAGGAGATGTTAGCCTCTCCGTTGTTACTTTAATCGTATCCTCTTTGTATCCTGGGAGATTGCATATTCATTATTGCTAGAATGCTAGTGTCAATTAAATCCACAAACTAGTCCAGATTCTAATCTATAGCTTATCAAACTCATGTCGTAACGAAATCAAGACATGAGATACAATACAGAGAGGTTCTCACCTTAGGAAGACTTTGGGTTTCTTAACAAAAGTTTTCTTAGTCTGCAAGAGAGAGAAGATGATGAGAATATTCAGATGTGTATAAACAAAGAGACAGAGTAAGAAGAAATAGAACCTGTTCAGCCATGGCTACTGGTTGCCTCTGCTGCATCCGTCTCTCCTGTATCGAATCAGAGGAGTTGGGATATGACGAAGGAGAAGAGTCTGCGACGACGAGAACCGGTGGCTTGGTGGATTAGGGTTCCTGAATTCGACTTTGAAAAGGCCAATCCGTATGTCTTTCTTTGATTGGAATGAATAAGAAAGAAAAAAGGAAGGAAAACCCAAACAGAAGAAGATGGAGAATGAAAGATCGATTCTCAATGTGGTAAATAGTTTGTCTAATTTTTTTTTCAGTGTTGGCTCCAAAAAGAATTTTAGTTCCCTCGTAATGAAAAATATGGCTCCAAACTCAATTTTTGTTTCATATTAGTGAAATTTAATCATAGCATTTATCTAGTGCTATTGTATAGTACGAAAATTTTAAACTTATATATGATAGCAGTTCAGTAAAACGTGCTATAATAATATGCTATCAATGTGAACTTTTTTTGTAGTGATGATTCCTCTTAAACCCATGGTGGATTTCAGATTAATCATGTAGAGAAATAGATAAGAAATCCACAGAAACACAAGAACATAACAAATCAAAATCCAAAAGAGATGAACTTTTCTTGAGAGTTTTGTGTTCTTCCAATAAAAAAAAGATAGCTCTGCCTCCCTAGGCTTACAAAGTACTTAAACTTAGGTTTAGAAGTCTAAAAACGTGCATAACAAATTGCAAAAAGGTCCTTGAAAAATAATAAAATCGTGCAGCAGATAACGCGGAGCGACCTCAGAGGGTCACTCCAGGAAGTCGCTCTGGGTGGGAGCGACCTTGGGGGGTCGCTCTGAGAGGTCGCTCCAGCCTCCATTTTTGTGTCTCCGGGCGATGAGAACGCGAGCGACTTAGGTAGGTCGGTCTGGTTGGGAGCTACCTTAGGGGTTCGCTCCAGAAGGTCACTCTGCGGTTCTCGACCAGGATGGATATGCCTCTAGTAAATTGATCATAACTCCTCCATTACATCTCCAAATGACTTGAAACCACTTCCATTAGAAAGCTAACTCAATTTCCCGTGTCTCCACAAAATCTTAGCAACAGAAGATTTCTCTAAGGCCTCCATCCATGCTCATCTTTCACCCCCTTTTTGATCACATTGCTTCCAAATGTTTCCAAGAACTCCATGTGGTGTTCCAATACCTAATAAAGATATATGTATGCAAAATGCAACCTGAACATGTCTAAATATTATTCTATATGATGAAAATGCATATAAATGAATAGCTAAAACAATGCAAATATGCAAGATATCACTTTGGACTTTGACCAAGACCTCGACATTACTCTTACAGAGGAAGACCTCGCTCTAGTTGATACTATGGTCAAAGACTCAGAACTGTACATGGACGAGGATATGCTAGAGCACGATGATCTTCTCGATGAGTGCCCAGACGAAAATGCAGAGAAGATTGATGCAATATCCCAGCTCTCCCCCGGTTAAAGCTAAGAGGCCCGATGTCATAAAGGACCCGGCTACCCTTAGACCAAACGGAGAAGATTGGAGCAGCTCCGGTGAACGACACTCCAATTCTAGTCCCACCCCCACATACCGTGAAAGGATACCTTAAGAAGTACGCCACAACAAATCTTGAGACGAAAAGCTCAAAGGCTTCAAAGGCCTCGAAGAAACTAGGCCAGCTTCGCGGTCGTAGTTCACCCAGGAAACGCTCCACCATGGGTAAATCTACTACTGTCTCCTCTACCTCTGATGTCCCTCGTATTGAGGTGTTCCCTTCTGCTAAAAGCAAAAAACCTTTGTCTCTCTCAGGTTCAGTGGTGTCCCAGAAACCACCCAGTTAGAAGATATGAGTGCCATCACTTGAAATTGTCAGGGCGCGGGAGCTTACCTGACCAAGAAACACCTCCCGGAATTGCACTGTTGTTTTACTCCTTCTTTTCTTTTTCTTTCAGAAACAAAAAATAGTTATTCTTTTCTTCAGGATTTTCAGTTTGAATTTGGTTATAATAAATTGTTCACCGTGGAACCAGAGGGTCGAAGCGGTGGACTAGCTCTTTTTTATTTAGATTCTTTTGATGTTACGATTCTTTTCTCCAATGATCGAATGATCGACATTGAGACAACCATAGCAGGAAACAAAGTTTACATTACATTTGTCTATGGTGATCCGGTTATCAATAACCGAGAAAACGTGTGGGAAAGATTGACCAGAATCAGCCTCACACGATCTGATGCATGGCTTATGATCAGCGATTTTAACGAAATTACTTGCCACCAAGAAAAGAAAGGCGGCCGTAAGCGCAGCGACTCATCTTTCCTGCCTTTTAAGACCATGCTAGCCAATTGCGGAATGATTGAATTCCCCTACTCAGGCAACCCTCTCTCATGGGTCGGTAATAGAAAAAACGGCAAAGTACAATGTAGACTGGACCGGGCAGTTGGAAACTGTAAGACCCGAACCCGGCCGGCTAGGCTGCGGTCGATGCCTCACGTCGCTCGGTCCATACCCTGACCGAACCACTCAATTTTTCGATCTTTATCTATACTTTCACCTAAGGGCGAAGTCTATCTTAGACCTTAGCTTAAGACTACCTTAGTCATTCCCTAGCTTAGATCCTTTCAACTTATGCACAGCGGAATATTCTCTACTTATCCATTGGTCTAAAACCAATCTAACACTGGTCAGATCGAATCACCTTAGCCATGGTCAGTATACACAACTACTACCAGCTCCAAGGTTGATCTTGAACCTAATCCAGGTCATACAATAACCGAGGTTCCATTCCCCTAACCATTCTATCTATATCTATGCAATATTGCTAGATCATACCTTTGCCACATCCACGGAGCTTGATAGCTCTTTGTCTCAGCTGCCTTAGCTGTCTAGCTAGCTCATCCAGCTAGCTGAACTGAACCACTTCACTTGAGGTTCCCAACTCTCTTCCAGCTGATCGAGCTGCGAGGTAGCTTTGCCTAGCTCCCCGTCCACTCGTCCAACTCCCTTATACTTGTATAAAATCTCCCCCTAGGTACTTAGTCATTCAACCAACCATCCCCACAGACCAAGTACCTTTGGGAAGTCTTCAGCTGCAAAACCAACCACAAGCAAACATGCTCCAAAAACTAATTAAAATTCATGATAATTCATGATAAATCATAACTAAGAGAATGGTCAAGTCAGATTTCTCAGAACTGGCCTCGATCATACTGATCTTGCCCATGAACAGCCCATATGGCCATAACTGACCACCTCTAAATCAATGAGATAAAACTAATATTTCACCATGATAATTCATGATAAATACCCATTAAGAGATATTTGAAGTCAGATCCTAACAATTCCCTCTGGAACTATCAGATCTCCACTTACCTGCCCAACCAAGGCCATGGAGAGATTTCTCTGAACCGGCCACTCCATGGTTCAGTACCTCCATGTCTGAACATCATAAAATAAGATTAACAATGCCCACCAGTTCCTGAGTCAATCAACCAACCACCCCACATGACTCAGGACTGATGAGTCTTCACACATACCTAACCGGCCATGGAACCATGTCTCAATGAACCTGGTCAGTCTTGCTCTTCTTCATGGCTCTCAGCCAATCCTGTACCATCCCAAGGTTGATACCTATCATACCATATGATTCCATTACCTCATTGCCACGGCCTGAAGCCATTGGTAATGCAAAACCATAGATCAGGTTCACTCATGAACCACCATGAATCACTAGTTGCTGTATAGCATCTAATTACCATTCCATATGGATGAATTAGTTCAACTATGATCCGCCCCTTTCTCCAGGGTCCTGTATCCCTACAATACATCACAATATATGGTCTCCAAGGGCGTGCCATACTTGGCCTCATATGCACCTCAAGAGACACCAACATAAACCACAAAGTAATCATATGTACATGTTACCTTAGACTTGATCTTACTAGATCTTGTGCTTCCTGTATCATGTCTGGCCATGCTCCTCCATTGCAAACTTCTATCATGCCTTATCATATACTTCCAGTATTGATAAGAACCAACCATGGGTCGCACCCATCATCCCTTTCATGGGACTTCCATGAAACCAGTTTCTGCACTGCATCCACCTTCAAGGCTGTACAAGCCTTTGGGAGTGGAGTCTGGCCTTCTCAATTCTCTTCTGGCCATTTGGGTGTGTCCCTAAGACACAGAGGAAGCCTAGGGTGTGTTCATCCATGATCAAACACCATCCAAGGGTCTTCCATCACTTCTCACTTCAGTACCCATGAAACTGCCTTTCTACACACCACTGCCCTTAAGGCTGCTCTTGGACTTTGAGAGTGAATCCGGCCATCTCCCTTCTTCCCTGGCTATTTGGATGTGTAGTAAGGATGTTGAGGAAGCCTATGGCGTGGCAAACCATAATCAAAACACACCAGAGGATCGTTCTCAACTCCCCTCTTGATTGCCATCAAAACTGCCTCTTTGCTGCCTTCAAGCCTCTCTTGGTCTTGGATTGTGTAATCCGACCATCTCTCTGTTTTTATCTTTTTTTCTTTGTGTTTCAGGAAGAAGAATGAAGTCCTGGCGTGCCTGCAAAGGCACGGACTTGCCCTCCTTTTATAGAAGAAATGGTGGTTACTTTCCAACCATTGCATCCCTTCGGTTTCATTTCTGGCCATTGATTTAATCAATGGTCCAGATCACACCTGTTCACCAATGGCAGTTACCTGACGTCCATGACATGCCTAACTGCTCCTAGACATGTCACACACAAGACTAGGCTGGTTGCCCAAGCCCCTGGTTCAACCACAAGTGCCCACCGGCTCACCGGCACACCCGGGTGGTCCACATGGTCTGACCACTGTCCGGACCTGGCCCAACTTCCCCCGACTTGAACACTCAGTCCAGCTGAGTTGAGCTGATCCCCAGCTGACCCAGCTGAGTGAGCTAGTCCATCCAGCTCAGGGAGCTGACACACTCTTCAGTGAGCTACACTGAGCTGCACTACACTTCATCTAGCTGGTCGAGCTTGCTCCCCGCATCGCCCAGCTGCCATACACTTTGTACAGCTCCTTTATACTTTTCTCCTTCTTGGTTTAGTTATATCTTAGCTTCCTGATGCCTTTAACCTTACTTCCAGGCCATGATACCCTTGTGTTTAGGTCACATGACCTGACTGGTGCGTCTCCTTGCACCATGGTCGATCCTAATGATCATATCCAGGATCGGGGACATGACAGAAACGAAGACTGGCACCATAATTTTTCCCACACCAATGTGGAGTATCTTCGCTTATGGGGGTCGGATCATCGCCCTATCCTCTCGCGCTTTCTCTCAGTGAAGAAGTCTGGAAGACGTGGTTTCAAATTCGATAAACGATGTATAGGAAAAGATGGCTTCCGAGATACAATCTTCCACGGTTGGAACGACCCAAATCTCTTTGACTGAGATGACCTGCACGACAGGATCGAACTCTGCAGAAAATACATATCTCGCTGGAAACGGGGTAACCCATCTAACACGGCAAAGAAGATCGAAGAGATAAAGCTCAAGCTGGAACAAGCTCAACTTGATGATAACTTCACAAATGAGGCGATTCTAAACCTGAAATGGAACTTATGCGCAGCCTTTAGAGACGAGGAACTCTATTGGAAGCAGAAGAGTCGAGCAAATTGGTTAAGGGAAGGCGACCGCAACACAAAATTCTTTCATGCCACCACCAAGCAAAGAGGAGCGCGAAACCGAGTCCTACGACTCCGACGGCCGAATGGTACATGGGCAGATACGGAAGACGAGCTGGAACAAGTGGCAACAAACTACTTCCAGACTCTTTTCACCTCGTCCAAACCATCGGATTTCAAAAACTCCCTCCAGTACATTACTGAGAAAGTGACCCCAGCCATGAACGAAGCACTTACAAAAGCTCCATCTGATGATGAGATTCAAAGCGCTATGTTTGATATAAATCTGGATAAAGCTCCTGGTCCAGATGGTATGACTAGGCCTGGGCGTTCGGGTACCCATTCGGGTACGGGTCGGTTCTTTCGGGTATCGGGTTTTTCGGGTTTGGAAATTAAAACCCATTCGGGTATTATAAAATTTCGGATCGGGTTCGAGTCGGATCTTTCCGGGTTCGGGTGGGTTCGGTTCTGATGTAAAGGAACCTGAAAATAACCGAATAACCAATGTATCCGTAACGGGTTCGGATAATAGTACCCAAAATAACCATATTACCCGATTCGGTTCGGGTATTTTGTATCCAAACTACTCAGATGTACCAAAAAATAACCAAAAATACTCATTTGACACAGTTTTGTTTAAGTACTTCTATCCAAACTACAATATTTTATCCGAAAATACACAAAATTATTGAAAATAACTAATATATTAAATTTATAATTAAAATTAAAATAATTATACATATAATTATAAATAATATTTTGAAATCTATATTTTATTTCGGATATCTTCGGATACCCATTCGGTTTTCGGTTCGGGTCGGGTTGGATACCGGTTCTTCGGATACAACAGTTTAGGACCCAAACGGTTATTTCTGAAGAACCGAGTAGACCCGATACCCTGATTTTTCGGGTCGGTTCCGGTTCGGGTCCTCGGGTCCGGTTTTTGTGCCCAGGCCTAGGTATGACGAGTCTTTTTTTTCAAAAATACTGGGGCATCACTACCGAAGTGGTGCGTGGAACCGTGAAAGAATTCTTCAGGAGTGGAACACTGGATCCCCGCCTAAACCAGACAAACATTTGTCTCATCCCCAAGACTGAGAGACCAACCGAAATGACAGAATTCAGACCCATAAGCTTGTGCAACGTCTCATACAAAGTCATCTCCAAACTCCTGAGTAAGCGGTTAAAGAAATGCCTCCCGAAAATTATCTCGGAGACCCAATCGTCCTTTGTAGCCAAACGTCTAATCACAGACAACATCCTAGTTGCTCATGAAGTCTTCCATGCCCTGCGGACTAACCCTGGATGCCGATCAAAGTTCGTCGCAATCAAAACGGATATGAGCAAAGCTTTCGACAGAGTTGAATGGTCCTTCCTTGAAGCGCTTTTACTAAAACTTGGATTCTCTTCGCAGTGGGTCTCATGGATCAAACTATGCATCTCATCAGTGTCATACCAAGTACTAATCAATGGTGAACCAAAAGGAAGCATCACACCATCTCGAGGCATTCGACAGGGCGATCCTCTATCGCCTTTTCTCTTCATTCTCCTTACGGAAGCTCTTATCTCCCAACTCCAAGGAGCGGAACGGGAAGGAAGAATAACTGGCCTCAAAATCGCCAGAAATAGCCCACCCGTCTCCCACCTTCTCTTTGCCGACGACAGCCTCTTTTTCTGCAAAGCCGATACTCAGCAATGTTCGGAACTCCTCCGTATCATCCATACATACGGCTTATCCTTGGGCCAGCAGCTAAATGTTGCCAAATCCTCCATTATCTTCGGCAGTAAGGTTCCCCAAGACATCAAATCAGCTCTTAAGCAGTCCCTCGGGATCTCAAAAGAAGATGGAATGGGGGTCTATCTCAGACTACCAGAGAAAATATGTGGAAGTAAAAAGCAGGCCTTTGCTTTCATCCAAGAACGGCTTCTTAACCGTATCAACTCCTGGTCGGGAAAACTACTATCCAAAGGAGGGAAGGAAATCCTGATCAAGTCCGTAGCCCAAGCTCTTCCCACCTATGTCATGTCATGCTTCCTCTTACCTATAGAGATCACTTGGAAGCTTACTAGTGCAATTTCCCGATTCTGGTGGAGCACAAAGCAAAATAACAAGGGATTACACTGGATTGCTTGGAAAGATATTTGTATTCCCCAAGATAAGGGTGGACTCGGCTTCCGAGATTTTAGAAATTTTAATCTCGCTTTACTAGCGAAGCAACTATGGAGGTTAGTCCAATACCCCGACTCGCTCCTCGCACGAGTCCTAAAAGGAAGATACTATCGCCTTTCGAACCCACTAGACGTCAAAAAGGCGAGCTCCCCATCATACGTTTGGCGAAGCTTGATGGCCGCTCAACCTCTCTTGAATGCCGGCCTGAGACGCTCGATAGGCTCGGGGAACGGCACCCTGGTTTGGTCGGACCGTTGGATCCCGGATACCACGCCACGACCAGCTCTCCCCCGCGGCCCTTCCTTCGATCCACATCTCCGTGTAAGCGATCTTATCGATCCCGCGACCTTTGAATGGAACCTCCCAAAGCTTCGAGACTTATTAGCTCCCGATGATATCCCCCTGGTTCTGAGCCTGCGACTACGCCGCTCCAATCGTCCGGACAGCTTTGTTTGGGCATCCACAAAGTCAGGAGCCTATACAGTCCAGTCGGGATATGTTCTTTCTATGGCAATGGATTCATCTCTCGCCACAGCCCCCGTCACCGAGCCTAGTACTACGGCCCTAAAAGCCAAAGCTTGGTCTGTCAAAACTTCAAGGAAGATCAAACACTTTATCTGGCAGGCACTTTCAGACTGTGTTCCAGTTTGCAGCCGACTTTCAGACCGTCACTGTAGCAAAGAGAGGAATTGTCCACGCTGTGGAGCCGACAACGAGACCATAAACCACCTACTCTTCGAATGCCCACCATCGGAACAGACATGGGCTCTGGCTCACCTCCCCCACTCTCCGGGTATCTTCCCGAGCTCGTCAATCTTCAGCAACCTAAATCACCTCCTCTGGCGCGCAAAAGATCTTGGTATTCCAACCTCTATCTTGGAGAACGTGCCCTGGATCTTGTGGTACATATGGAAAGCTAGAAACGATAAATTCTTTAACGGGAAGGACACTTCCCCTCTGGATACGGTCCAAGTAGCTATCTCAGAAGCAGGCAACTGGAAACTGGCGCAAATCCTACATTCAAATGAGGAACACTAGTAGAAAAATGGTCTATAGCCACATTTTAGTCACGACAGGTAGTGACTTTTCTTGAATTAGTCATTGAATAGTCACCAATTGTCACGAATAAAGATAATAAGAAAAAAATGTGACTATTCGTGTCTGTTATGTGACTTTTTTATCACGTTTTCTGTCATATTAAAAAGGTGACTAATTATAAACACGATTTTGCCACAAATAATCCTGACTAATTGTCACAAAATGTAGACGTAGCTAAAACCGTGTCTAATCTATTATAAAATAGTTTTAGGGTCTAACTGGTGACCAAGGAACGGATATGAATAATACATTTCTTAATGTTCCTAACAAATTTTACCATTCACAAAGAATAGTCGTTCCTTTTCATTCTTTCTCATTCCTTTAATTGTAGAGAATTAAAGAATTAATTTGTTCCTCACTGAATTTGATATGGAATAACCATTCTTCATCATTCCCATAATTTTATTCCCATCCATTATTTTCCTATTTGTTCCTAACATTCCCGAGATGGTTACCAGTTAGACCCTTAGTCACGGTTTAGCCACAAAATATCCGTGTCTATGATACCCTAAAGTAAACCCTAAATAAACTTTTAAACCCTAAACCTTAAATATAAATTCTAAAACTCTAATCTTTTCATATTTTAACCTTGATTAAAATTTAAATTCAAAATTTAGTTTTCTCAAAACTTAAATTCAAATCTTAAATTCTAAACTCCAAACACTATACCCAACCCCTAAATTATAAACAATAAACCCTTCACTTTATATAAAACTTGAATTGCTGCAATATACCTAATAGAACTAATTTCCAATATATAAAAAAGTTTAATAGTTAAAATCATATTTTCAAAGGCTTAACTTCATATTTTAAATATATACTTCAAACAACCTCCCCCAAAAGTCTAAACCCTATATGATAAATCTAGTCTCCAAATTTATTTATTTCCTTTTTAACTCAAAATCTTAAATGTAACCTTTAAATCCGTTTCCAAACTTTAATTTCAGATTTTAAACTTAAACCCTAAAATCTGTTTCATATACCTCACTATCAATAACAAAGATAAAAAATTTAAATTATAAATTTAGTTCTAAATCCAAAGATTAATTTTTTAAAAATTTAAATTGTGAAATCTAAATCTTAGTTTTTCTTAAAATATCTTTGTTTTCAAAATTTTACCCTAAATATTCTATATATTAAATACACAAAAAGAATAGGAAAAATGGTGTTAAAAAAAAAGAATAAGAAAACAATTACAATACAATCTAATTGGTCAACATAAACTAGCCAATCACGTTTAAGTGCGAGGATCACAAATCTTATTAATCACAGCCGTTGATAAAGTTAAATCCAATGGACGAAAATGCACAAAGATGAAAATCACACTTTTCTCTCTCTTACATTATTCTCTGCGAATCTTTCCATTTTTTCCTAGATCTACAAAAAAAATTCATTTCCCTTTCTCTTACGGTTCTTCTTATCTTTTGATTCTCTCTCAAATTTTCATAACAATTAATGTATACTCTTCATCTTATTGAATCATCTTCCTCCTTTTGTCGTGAGGAATTGAATCCTCTTCATTCTCTTATGTGTCTGAGATCTCTTGAATCATCAGGTTGTTGTTGATGATAATCTTCGTCGAGGGAGGGATTACGTCCAAGGGATCCGGTTTGGTTCATGTGATTAGGGTTTATTGTACCACCACCATTGTTACCGTAGGTATTCAGAAAGGAAATGAGAAATGAGAAGATTTGAAGGACTGAACGAGAACCAGAGGAGGACAGCGTAAAAGAAAGAGGAAAAAGGAGAGAAGAAAGAGGAAGACGAAGAGAAAAAGGGTGAGCGGCATGACGGAGATGTAGCCCGGCGTTCCGGTGTACTGTTACGGCAACATCTCAATCGTATAGTCGCCGCTCCGGCTGTGGTGACCGTATACATAAATACATATATATGCGTAATATATATAAATTGTGTATTTGTATTTTATATAATTGATTAATAAAATATTTTTCAGTTTTGAAGGGCGGGTATATTTTTTTTTTTAAATTTTCTTTATGAAAAATTTTAATTTTTATATTTGTTTTTAATCATATTTTTTTGTAATCCTATTTGTGTTTAATACTAATTTAATTTAATATAATTTTTATTAATTGTATTAAATATGTCAAATTGCATAATTATACAATTGTGTTATATGCATTTCAAAAATTATCTTTAAACTTTATTCCTAGTTTTTTTAACATATTATATTTTCTTAGTAGTTACCTAACATAATTAGTCAAAAATATTAGTACAAAAAACGATTCGGAATCGACCCGAAAATCAAAATCTCATACTTTGTTAGACATGATCTATATATTCAAACGGTTCTTAAAATGTTATATCTGAAAACCAATATCAAATCTAACCCGCCCTAATCCGCCCAGAAGACCGAACAATTTTTTTTTAAAAAAATGTGAAAAACAATTTTTGATAACATTTTATATTTTTAAAAACTGTTTTATAAATTTAATTTAATTATTATGCCAAATTCTTGTGAAATTATTAAGGAAGTTTATTCCTTACATCAATCCATATTCTTTTATAATTAAAATGTATTTTTTTGTTTTAGAAACCTATTTTGTTATTTTAAATAATTTTATTTCTATAAACTGCAAGTTTACATATTTTGTACTTTATTACATCTATATATTTATTGTTTGAATTTTTGATTATACAATAAAAGTAATTTTAATTTTACTGGGTTTTCAAAGTTGATATATAATATTTGCTTCCAATATAAAATGTATTGATTAAAGAGACCAGCAAAAAATTATTTATTATTTAATAGAATATGAAGCTGGATTTCGCTAAACGCCAAAAAAATATCTTATTTACAACATAATTGATCAATTTATATCTCTTTTTATTATAATGTTCGTATTTTCCAGAAAGAAAGAAAAATTAAAACGTCAAAGCATTAAAAATCCACTTGGTCTCTTTTAGTTTAAGTTATTTAACCAAGTGTAATACACTGTTTTCACGTTCTTCTCCTCTCTCTCCCTCCCTCCCTATAAACCCGCTCTTTCTTTTCTTTTTTTTTTTCTGTTTTTCATAGTTTATAACCTGAGTGACCCCCGCTCCCCGATTATGGTGGTAATATTCTTTATTTATTTAATTTTGTTGCAGTTACCATATAAAAAAATGTATATATATTTGTATAATGCAGTTATAAAATTTAAAAAGTAGACACAACTTACTATCAATTGGATATGTTGAAGAATTAATAAAATAGATAAAATCGTGACTAGACAGTTATTTTGTCACATTATTTTGTGGTGTCTATTCCATGACTAAATTATTCACGAAATTATACGTGACAAAACTGTGACAAATTTAGTCACGAAAAATCACGGTAAAAAATGGTCACAATCGTATACGCACGGTTTTTTTCGGTGACTTTTCGTGACTAAATCAGCATATAGTCACGAAATAATTGCATCAGACACGAAAATTTATGTGACTATAGAGCTAATTTCTACTAGTGGAAGAAGAAGTCACGCCACCACTACCGCACGCACAACCCCCAGGCCCTAGATGCTCGATCGACGCTTCATGGCATAAAGACGATGCACTATTTGGCAGAGGCATGGTCCTTTTGAACGAGGAAGGGGACACGATCACCGGTTAATTCTCTAGTAACCGGGGTCTCACCCCCCTACACGCAGAGCTACAAACTTTGCTGTGAGCTATGAAGTCCTCACTTCAAATGGATCAACTAGATATGACCTTTGAGACAGATTGTCAGCAAATGGTCAAGATCATAACCGACGAAAAAGAAGACGACTGGCCAGCTTTATTGGTCGAATTTGAAGAGTTTCATCACCTTCATTCTATGTTTAACTTTTGTTCTCTACGTTTTATTCCCCGTTCTTGTAATATCCGAGCGATGCTCTTGCCAAAGATGCTCGAGCTCGTGGTAAAATCTTTTCCCATGTAAACTCAAGAATTCCGAATCGGATGGCTCAAACCAACCAAACAGAAATTCTTTAATAAAATATGGAGCTTTAGATGTCAAAAAAAAATCTAACACCCACTATTAAAATTATAAACTTTTCGTTTTAACAAAATATTTGTTTTTAAGATCTTGACTATCAAATGTTTTTGGGGGATTTTCCATGTTCAAATAGTCGGTTAACAAATCTTAATTTATGAGATGCGATTATGAAATAGGCATTAACTTCAGCAAATATGATTTACATAAAAATTTCGGACATTAAGTCATTAACTTTCAACAATTTGATTAATATACCTTTTAGGCACTTTAAAATATTTTGAAAGATTTTATGGCCCATCTATTCTATATATTCTATATTATTAAAACTGAAGTACAAATTAAATTTGTTTGAAAACATGAATAACAGTTTAAAAAACATGTTTATTTGGAAATATGGATATCAATTAAAAAAATAGGTTTATTTGGAAATATGATTAGCAGTATAAAAAAGTATAATGTTGTTTGGAAACATAGATATCAATATATTAATAAAAAGTACTGGGCTTATGTTATTAACAAAAATTAGAAGACTTTATATTATGAAATACTATCTATTTGAGTAACTTTAAAATATACGAAAATGGACTATCTAATTATTTTAAAACATATTTTTATCTAAAATAATCATAAAATAAAATTTAAATTTTATACACATATTTCAAATCAAAATAATAATTTAAAGTTGATTTATATCAAAAAATGATTTAAAATATGCATACATTCAAAATTTTATTTTTACTAAAATTATTTCCAATAACCATTATTAAAAAATGTTTTCAATATATATCAAAAAAAAAAAAACCAATTTCATATACCGACTTAAATTATGGTTTTTATATTTCACATGAAATTTTTAAAATATCATATATGTGAGTATTTATATGATAGTACATATAAAATACTATTAATTATATGATTATTTATGATATAATAGTGACTTGAGGTGGGCGTTCGGGTATCCATTCGGATTTGGTTAGGATCTATTTGGGTTTTGGGTTTCCGGGATCAAAAATTTCAGCCCCATTCAGATATTTCTAAATTTCGGTTTGAATTTTATTCGTATCTTTGTGGGTTCGGTTTGGGTTCGGATAACCTATTTAAATTATTTTTAAAATTTCAAAATTCATTATATACTTTAAATTTCTCAAAATCTATAAATAAAATAAATATTACATCTAAATTTGAATAACATATGTCTCAATACCTAAAACTTAACATATAAATTGGTATGGTTTAAATATTTGGATCGAGAATCAATAATTATTTTGTATTTTTTGTGTTATGAGTACACTTTAACTATTTTACATATTTGTTTTTGAATAT
The DNA here is from genome assembly GCF_000801105.2 of Raphanus sativus. NCBI lineage: Eukaryota > Viridiplantae > Streptophyta > Magnoliopsida > Brassicales > Brassicaceae > Raphanus > Raphanus sativus. The sequence continues at coordinate 25,649,518 of NC_079517.1, read as the reverse complement.
TTGTATATTTTTTCAAGCATTTAAACCAACTTAAAAGTATCATATATATTATGGTTGTTTTATATACATTAAATCTAAAATATATATATAAGTATATAAATCTTTTTCGGATACATTTGGGTATCTGAAATATTTCAGTTCGGATCGGATTCGGTTTCGATTCTCTAAACATCAAAATTTTGAATAATTAGATATTTAATCATTTTGGTTCGAGTTTAGTACTACTCTTTCGGATCGGAATCAGTTTGTTTTTTCAGATTTTATTTTTTTATTCAGCCCTAATAATATGAAAAATAAATAGTAACATATTTTTGAAAATACACCCGCACGGATGTGCGAGTCAAAATCTAGTAATAAATTAAACTTCAAATCCAAATAAACCAAAAGTAAAACATCATTGCAATAAATTGTCAATAACAAAAATAAATTAACACCAAATCACATCAACTGTGGAAGCCCCATTGGTAAAGTGGTTTGATCAAATGTTCATTAATGTTTCTACACCAGGAGGTCTGAGTTTCAATTTCCGGAAAATGTGGAATTATACGAATTAAGGGAGAAAATGCTTATAAGAGATCTGCAGCATGGCGCAAGGAGTACCGTCAAACGTGGATCCCACAGAGCGGCCCAGGTTATGCAGTCAGACGTGAATCCTCATACGGCAGGTAGAATTGTCGGTTGTAGAATCGTCTGTAATATTTCTCATAGTTGTAATAGCATAATTATCCAGCGTTAAAAAAATCACATCAACTAGTTTTGGCAAAAAAAAATCATAGAAACCTAACTTTTTAATTAGAAATTGAGAATATAAACCAGAATCTAAAAACATAACTAAAAACTTTAAAAATGTAAAATTTATCTATTGGTTCAATCGGTACCGGGTTTCGGATTTTTGTGGATTTTTGTGGATTTTTAAATTTTGGGTTTTTCACAAAACCCTAACCGGATTAATATTGGATCACCGGGTTTACCGGTTCAACCACGAATCTCGATCATCACTGGGTTTATCGGTTCAACCACGAATCTCGATCATCACTGGATTTACCGGTTCAACCGGAGGTCCGGATCAGATTTCAAAACACTAATAGAAAGTGATTATGCAGAGATATTCTAAAAGGAGTATTTGAATTGCGAGAAAATGCTGAAATCATTTCAGCTCAAAGTATTTGGCTTCTTCAGCGAACTCTGGTACCAAAACAACCAGCTCTACTCAACTTAATTTGCATTTTTGGACTTCCCTTTTTATGGATAGAGAATCTATACTATTAAAGCAGAATCCCTCCTGGGATTCTGCCCCTGCCTTTTCAAAATAATTACAGCCAAATGCCACTCCCTTTAATTTTTCAACACAAAAATCGTGAATTAAAAGCCCAATAATAACTTTCACTACACCTAAATCGATTACTTTTTCAGCCCAATAAAAAAACTTACAACTGAACCAAAATCGGCTAATATATTAGACCAATAACAATCCACCAATTAAAAACCAAGATACCCCATGACAATCAACCCAACTAATTTTTTTTCATGCTCAATCTTTGTTTTGTTTCCACAAAAAGGTCATCTCGGTTTAGCTCAAACCATATACGCTGAAATAAAATTAAAACTAACAGACATGAATATGATGTATAGATAAACAAACATTTTTTTACCATATACCCTGAAATAAAATTAAAACTAACAGACATGAATATGATGTATAGATAAACAAACATTTTTTAATTAACTAATTAACTAATTAACTATTAACTAAATAGATTAAAATATAAGTATATCACCAGAATATTCGATTTTAAACCAAAATGAAATCATCACAAATTTCGGCAAGTATTTTTCCTAAATAATAACTGGTCGTTAAGATTTTCCTACAATCATGGAGCAAATAAATGTACAACTAATTTTTAGAAAAAGAATATACTCATATACTAATTTATAGAAAAACAAGATACACAGATGCTACATTTACGGTAACAAAATATCGACGATTAATTGCTCGATAATTAATTTAGAGTATTCTACAAGTATTAACACTAATTAACACTAATAAATGCAAAAATCTCGCCAATATTTTGAGTATTCTACAAGTTTTCTAATAAACCTAACCTGCTTGACCTAGCACCTTTTCCTATTATAAATACAGACGCCTCTATCTAACCAAACACACAACGCCAAACCAAAAGATGGCAAATATAGAACAACTCACCGCCGTCAGTGAGTTAAAGCCAAGGCACACTGCTAAGACTGTCCATGTTAAGGTTTTACATACTTGGAAACAAAACATCAATCAAGGAGGGGAAACGGTCGAATTCGTTTTTGCTGATGAAAATGTAAGCAATTCTATCTTTTCCGCGAACTATTTTTTTCTTTAGATTTGTGTTATTTGAAATATCTCTTACTCATGCTATTTATTTTTAACCAATTGTACATGTTCAAGGGTGATAAAATCCATGGAAGCTGCAAAAAAACTTACTTTGAGAGTAAAGGAAGGCTTCTTGAAGTTGGAGTATGGCGCAAGATCAGAAACTTCCATGTTAGGCCTGCAGGAGGAGCATTCCGAACAACAAATCATACCTACAAGTTGTTTTTTAATCAAGCTACGGTCGTTACGAGATCCAATTTTATGAATGATGAGTTGTATCTTAATTTGGTTGATTTCCAAAGAATTTTGGATGGAACACTTGATGAAAATCTCTTAATTGGTAAAACAATGAATGATAGTTTTGTTTATTATATTGTATACTTCTACTTTTACTAACTTCTGCACTTTTTAAACAGATGTTGTGGGCCAAGTTTTGGACTGTGGTGATGTTGAATCTATTCAGTGTGCTGGGGGGATCCAGAAAAGAAAACTAGAGTTCACCCTAAGAGACATCAAGTAAGTTTTAGTTCATCTATAATAAAATCAATCTTGCTTGATGACTAACCTCTCTTTTTGTCTTGCGCTGTAGTGATTTAAGAATTCCATGCTGTATTTGGGGGAAATTAGGCGACATTCTCCATTCTGCCTGTAATCAAGACGATGGAATGGTGACTTTGCTTTTCCGGTTTGCTAAAATTGGAAGGTTTAGAGGTATTCTACAAGTTTCAACTACTATATATTTTTTGAAAACAAAATAATATTTATATAAATAAGACTGTCTAATATTGGTACCACTAAATTGTTTTGAGAACAGGAGAACTCCAACTCTCTAATTCCTTTGATGCTTCTCAAATGATCATCAACCCTACAATACCCGCAGTAGAAGCATTTAAAGATATGTAAGGGCATTATCAATTATTTATTTATCCATATTTCCATCTCTAATATACTAATTTGAAAACACATTCTATTATAAGGGACACTGGTGATGATACTACTCTGATGACAATTGCGAGTAATGAGGAGAGTCAAAAGTACAACAAGCAAATTGGTCATCCAGATAAGCGAGGACAAAAAGATAAATGGTTGCTATCACAAACTAAGAACATCAGAGAAATGAAATCATCAACTCAAGTAAGCAGTTTTGTCATATGAGAAGCAGTTTTATATTGTCTTACTCGTGTTAGTGAGTTTTAAATCTTTTAAACTATGATTGTTTAGGTTGAAAGATGTTTACTGACTTGCACAATCGACGCAATTGATAGTGATTGGTCCTGGTATTACTTTGGTTGTGATGGATGCCAAAAGAGGGTGACCAAAACAGGAACCATGATTAAGAAAGTGAATGGAAGTGAAATCACCACTCATATCTGGTGGTGTGAGACATGCGACGACACTGTCATCAAAGTTTCACCCAGGTATGACTGATTTTTTTGAACATGTTAACTACATGCTGTTACTTAATTTTTTATTTTGGCCTGACCTTTGTTCTTATTATAGGTTTTGGCTTCATTTGATGGTCAAAGATGATACAGGTGATGCAAAAATTATGATCCTAGACAAGGTTGCTAATGGGATTGTTGCGGAATCTCCACTTAAATTGTTGAATGGAAGCTGGGATGAGGTAAATGTAGAACAATTATGGTGCATTCTTTATGGCAAAGTACTCTTAGCAGCCTAATCTATGTAATCTATTTTGACAGTTTGAAGACTCAAGCGTGATACCAGACGCTATTACTGATTTAATTGGAAAAAGTTTCACATTTGGAGTCTATGTTGAGAAGGATAATGTATCTTATGGTGCTGAGATGTTCAAAGTCGGGAAAATCTACAAAGAAAGGATCAATTTTCTTACTGGTTCAATCACACCAGCTCACTCTGATACGCCGATGGCAATTACCAGTGGTGATGAGGTAAAATTGTTTAATCTTATTCGATATGAAGATTTTTGGTTATTACGTTTCTTACCAGTTCTTAATTTTTAACATACAGGGTTCTGTTTACTTAACTGATAGCCAAGAACTCTACGACTCTGTCTCCACACCATCCAGTAAGAGAAAAGAAGACTCTATTTCTCTGCCTGACATCAGTTCAACATCAAAGAAACCATGCTTACTGACAGTAAAGATTGAGAAGGCTCAAGAGGATGCTAAGAAACGTGGCTAAGTTTGGAAGTTGACTGCTTGGATTATTTTTCTGCTTTTTGTTTTTAGTTTATTGTTTTAATTATTGGGTTTTTGCATCTTTTGAAAACTTCTGTTGGATTTGTGCTTTTCAATTCGTCTATTTATCCATCTTTTATAATTCATTATTTAATTTAATAGTATAGATTCATATTGAACCAAGTTACCTTCGATTAATCTAAAGTAACTAAACCAATGATGAAGCTTCAAAGAGGATATTTATCCTAATTCATTATTAAGTTATATTGAACAAAGTCATCTTCAATTAATCATTTCTCACAACACCAAGTTTCTATGTTGAGAATTCTAAAGTGGCTCTAACGAAAAATTATATTATATTGAATATACAAATAGAAAAACGTGGACAATAATATAATTTTAGAGTTGTTATATTAATGTATTTTAACACTAAATTGTGTGAAACTTATGTTATTTAAGAGGGAGATATATTAAAACAGACCAAAAAACCTTTATTATATAATTTTTACAAATTTCGACTAATAATACTTTCTACCAATAATATTGACAAATCTTATGAAACTATGACCCATGAAACAATATATATATATATATATATATATATATATATATATATATTATTTTTAGTCTAATCAAATATTTTGTAAGATACTGCACGATTTTCTATTGATTTTGTTTCTATGTTTATTTCTCTCTTTAATTAATTAGAACATAAACATCACAAGTTCTGCCCGATCTATGGCATTGTAGAAAATTACGATGTCAAACACTAACAAAGAGGTCTCGGCCGGATCTGAATGTTTGATACGGCCGCAACAAAGAAAAAGAAAGGGAAGAGCAAACACCAATGATGCAGAGAACACACAGCCTAATAGTTCTGTTCCTCTTAGCGACATATTTCCGAGGGTTCTAACTGATATCTCCACCCCTAATAAAGGTTTAGTCCCACCACAAAAGGTCTTTTAGGCATGAACTAATTCGTGTACTTTACCTCAGTACTAAATTTTTATATTTTCTTTATAGAGAATGGGAAACAGCAGAATGCACAGGGGAAAAGATTGAAGAGCAATTCCTCTAACTTGATTTGTAATATCTTCATATGTCGTTATATATCTATAATTTCTGAGTTTTCTTTGATGTTTAATACTGATATAATATTATTATTTTCAATTAGCACCATCGAGCAATCAAACTACTCAAAGCAACATCTTTGGAGGATCTACCAATGTTTCAACGGCTCTTAAGAGAAAGAGATCAGCAACAATAGATGTCAGTGACCATACACCGTCTACGTTTTCCAGAAAGAAACGAGCTCCCAAATCAGGGGTTCTAACTGATATTACCAATGTACTTCCGACCTCCAGTACCATGCCTTTTCAATTTGGAACACCTTCTACAACTGATTCATGTGTGACCAAGATATCTACTAAGGGTAAATAGAATCTGTCTAACAATTTATACATCTTTTAAGCGTTTTATACATTTATTTTGACCTATTTTCAGCTAAAGGCAAGGGGAAAGTACTTGCTGGAGAGAACAAGTTCAAGAGTAAAACTATAACCAAGAGTTGTAGGAAAACATTGGAATCCCAATTCAATGGTTGTGTACATGATAATTCGTCAAGTGAGGATGATGAGGACCAAACATACCAATGCGACTATGAAGGTCTAAATTTTTTTTTTCTTGGCGCATTTTGCTTATTATAATTAACTAATTGATTTAAACGTAGACGTATTTTTTTTTCGGTTAGCAGAGGAGTCTGAACTATACACAGAACAAGTTTATGACTGTAGTAGTGAAGAAAGTGACAGAAGTGATTCGGAAACAATAAGAGAGGACCCTATGTTATCAGAAGAAACTGATCAGAGATTACCAGATGTGTTATCAAAAACTAACAGAAAGACAGTTTCTTCATCTACGCGGATTACGAAAGCAAAATCTTCTCGGAAAGAATATGGTACTCAGTTTGTTTGATGAAGTAACTTAATTTTATCCCCTGTTTTTAGTACTTTGTTAGCTCATCATTTACGCCTTTTCATAAACAGGTTATATTGATGACGGTGATCCTACTTTCAAGTGTGAGCATTGTGGGGCTATAATGTGGTATGGTGAAAGGATAAACAACAAAAAAAACACCAGAAAACCCAAATTTTCTCTTTGTTGTGGTCAAGGACAAGTGCAACTTCCATTGCTAAAAGATTCACCAGCTACACTGAAACAATTACTTTATGGGACTGATGCAAAAAGCATATATTTCAGAGAGAACATTCGCCAGTTAAATATGGTTTTCTCATTTACATCGCTTGGTGGTAAATGCGACCGCTCGGTTCCCAAAGGATGTGGCCCTCTCAAGATGTTTGTACTTCAAGGAGAAAACTATCATTTGATGGGTAGTTTGAAGCCTCCTCCAGGAGACCCTGCTAAGTTTGGACAATTATATATTGTTGACACAGAAAATGAAGTTGCAAACCGTGCTTCCATAATTGGGTACTTTTTTTAAATTTTAAAAAGAATTTCAGTTGATTTTCGAAACCTTTGTATATTAGCATTTGTGCTTTTCTCTTTGCAGAAAGTACAAGACATGTGCAGAATCATCTAAAAAGGAGGTAACTCGGAAACAAGTTATTGACTCTTTACTGAAAATGCTAAACGAGGTCAATCCATATGTCCATCAATTCAGATCAGCAAAGGATAGATTTGACACTAATCCGGAGGACACATTCCATATGCGCATTATAAGCAGTCGTGCAAAAGACGGTAGGACTTATGACACTCCTACAGCATCTGAGGTGGCAGCATTAATTCCAGGCGATTTCAATTTGGACATGGATAAAAGAGATATCATATTGCAAGAGAAACAAACTGGTTGGCTGAAGAGGATCAGTGAGATTCACCCTTCTTACTTGGCACTTCAATATCCTCTGATATTTACTTATGGTGAAGATGGTTTCAGACTTGGGATTCAAAAGAGAGATACAGAGGCTAAGGCTAAACTGAAGAGGCAGACTATCAGTATGAGGCAGTGGTATGCATTCCGTCTACAAGAAAGAGAGAACGAGTGTCACACACTTCTGCATTCTAAACGTTTGTTTCAGCAGTTTTTGGTTGATTCTTATACCTCCATAGAGTCTAACAGGCTTTGTTATCTAAGGATGAACCAAAAAAGCCTTCGATCAGATGCATTTGACTCTATACAACAGGCTGGAAATGCGGGAAAGAAGGATATGCATGACCAAGGTGAGCGATTTTTGCTACCAGCCTCATTCACAGGAGGACCAAGATACATGAAGAACAACTACATGGATGCAATGGCTATATGCAAGTATTTTGGGTTTCCTGATCTGTTTATAACATTCACCTGCAATCCTAAATGGCCTGAAATAACCAGGTATCTACAAAAGAGGAACCTTATTGCTGATGACAGACCTGATATTATTGGAAGGATTTTCAAAATCAAACTTGATTCTCTCATGATTGATTTAACGGATAAAGAACTGCTGGGGAAGACAGTCTCTTGTGAGTCTCGATTTGTTATTATTTTTTTTATTACCGATTTTAAGTTTCTTTTTAAAGCATTGACTAACATATTTTTTTCATTTCTCAATTTCAGCAATGTACACTGTTGAGTGGCAAAAACGGGGTCTACCACATGCTCATATTCTGTTGTTCATGCATCCTAATTCAAAATTTCTTACCACTGATGATATTGACAAGGTTATCTCTGCTGAAATTCCAGACAAGGAGAAAGAGCCAGAGCTTTATGATATTGTTAAAGATATGATGATTCATGGTCCATGTGGAGTTGTTAACATGAATTCGCCATGCATGGAAAATGGTTTATGTTCGAAGATGTATCCTAAGGAGTATGCTGATGTAACTACTGTCAACAAAGAAGGGTTCCCTGTCTATAGAAGGCGAGAACAAACAAACAGATTTGTGGAGAAGAAAGGTTTCAAGTGTGACAACAGATATGTGATACCATACAACAAGGAATTGTCTCTTCGTTTTCGAGCTCACATTAACGTGGAGTGGTGCAATCAATCAGGTTCTATTAAATACTTATTCAAGTATATTAACAAAGGCCAAGACCGTGTCACTATTGCTGTTGAGCCCCCACATGCAGACCAGCTAAAAGAAAAGAAAAAAAACGAGATAAAGGACTTCTTCAACTGCAGGTTTGTTTGTTTATTAGATGTCTAAATAACTATCTGTTTAGCGACATATTTTAAAGGCAGTGGCTGTTTCTTTTGTATGATCCTGATTTTATTGGAATTTTCCATTATTCAGATATGTCTCAGCCTGCGAAGGATCATGGAGGATTTTTAGCTTTCATATTCACTATAGATCAACACCAGTTGAGAGATTGCAGTGGCATCTTGAAGGAAAACAGATCATTATTTTCAAAGATGATGATACATATGAGGAAGTCACTAGCAGGAAGCTTATTGAAAATACTATGTTTCTGGGTTGGTTTGAATTGAACAAGATCAGTGCAGTAGCTCGGACACTCACTTTAGCTGAAATTCCAACAAGGTTCACTTGGAATAAGAAAGAGAAAAAGTTCCATGATAGGAAGAAAGGATTCAGCATTGGGAGAATCAATTATGCACCACGTGAGATTGAAGATGCATACTATTGTCGTGTGTTGCTTAACATTGTGAGAGGTGTAACATGTTATGAAGATATTAAGACGTTTCGAGGGGTGGAGTATCCTTCATACAAAGAGACATGTTTTGCGATGGGACTGTTAGAAGATGATCAGGAGTATATAGACGACCTGTTGAGAGCAAGTTTTACTGATTCTGCATCTACTTTGCGTCAAGCTTTTGTTATCATGCTCATGTCTAATACTCTGTCAAAGCCAGAAGTCGTTTGGGAACAGACTTGGGAGATTCTGTCTGAGGACATTGAACATAAGAGGAGAAAGCTATTACATAGACCAGGTATTATATTTTGAATCCTAATTTTAAACCAAATAGTACGTTTTATTTAGTATGAATTGTTAATAACTAATATTCTGTGATTTTATGAAGATCTGACTTTGAGTGATGCGAAAAAAAAACAGTACGCACTTATAGAGATTGAGAAGCTTCTAAAGAGCAATGGAACGACTTTGGAGAAGTGGAAATCTATGCCTAAACCAATACCAGACGTTGTTAATAACAATGTTTTGATTATGGACGAACTCAGCTATGACCAGCAGGAGTTAGAGGCTGATCTTGAGCGTGACATTCCAAAACTAACAGATGAGCAAAAGAAGATTTACGATGAGATTACTGATGCTGTTTTCACCAAAAAAGGAGGAGTGTTTTTCGTTTATGGATTTGGTGGTACTGGCAAAACTTTTTTGTGGAGGTTGCTCTCTGCTGCAGTTCGCGTTAGAGGCGAAATATGTCTAAATGTTGCCTCAAGTGGGATAGCTTCTCTGTTGCTAAATGGAGGAAGGACTGCACATTCACGATTTGCAATTCCTATCAATCCCGATGAATTTTCCACCTGCAAACTTATAGCAGGAACTGATAAAGCGGATCTTGTGAAAGCAGCCTCCCTTATAATATGGGATGAAGCTCCAATGATGAGCAAGCATTGTTTTGAATCACTGGATAGGAGTATGTTGGACATTGTTGGAGATAAGGATAAGAGACCTTTCGGTGGTAAAGTTGTCGTTTTTGGTGGAGATTTTAGACAAGTGTTGCCTGTCATTCATGGAGCTGGAAGGACAGAGATTGTTTTGGCTGCTCTGAATTCATCTTATCTATGGAAGCATGTGAAAGTTTTGAAGTTAACCAAGAATATGCGTCTGCTGTCCAATAATTTGTCGGCTGAAGAGGCAAAAGACTTGCAGGAGTTCTCACAATGGATATTAGATATTGGAGATGGAAAGATTGGCGATGGAAATGATGGGGAAGCTCTTATCGACATCCCAGAGGAGTTTTTAATTCTTGATGCTAAAGATCCTATAGAAGCTATAAGCTCAGCAGTGTATGGAGATGCTGCTTCTTTACACCAAAACAAGGACGCAAAGTTTTTTCAGGAGAGAGCTATACTATGTCCTACTAATGAGGATGTGAACCAGATTAATCAACACATGCTGGATAAGCTTGATGGTTAGTTACAATATGCTAATTTTTTTTCGTGTGATATATTCTTCAATGCTTCATTTTTCTTAACGTAAAGCATTTGCATGCAGGAGAGGAAAAAATATACTTAAGCGCTGATTCTATCGATTCTTCAGATAGATTTTCTGTTAACGACCAAGCTCTCACTCCAGATTTCTTAAATAGAATCAAAGCATCAGGATTGCCAAATCACAGCCTGCGACTGAAAGTGGGTTGTCCAGTGATGTTGCTAAGAAACATAGATCCTGTTGGTGGATTGATGAATGGAACTAGACTCCAGATTACAGAAATGTACGACTTCATGATAAAAGCGAAAGTTATTACAGGGGAAAAGGAAAAAATTGGTCGTACTGTGCTTCTTCCTAGACTCTCTATAACTCCTTCGGATAAAAAGTTGCCATTCAAAATGAGGAGGAGACAACTACCTATTTGTGTGGCATTCGCCATTACTATCAATAAAAGCCAGGGTCAAACATTGTCTGAAGTTGGAATTTATCTTCCAAGACCGGTTTTTTCTCACGGTCAACTATATGTTGCTGTTTCCAGGGTGACTTCAAAGAAAGGCTTGAAGATATTGATTGTCGATAGTGAGGGTAAACCTCAACGTCAAACAAAAAATGTGGTCTTTAGAGAGATTTTCGACAATCTGTGATGTTCTTTGTTTGTTTTATCTTTTATAACTTCAAAGTTATATTTTTGTTTATTTTTTGACATACTTTCGTGGAGTAGTTTTCTTTTCTATATTAATAATTTTCTTTTATATTATGATTGGAACTTTTGGAAAAGTTCTTTACATAAAGAATCCTGATGTATTGTTTCATGATGAGGCTCCAAAGCCTCAGTACCAATCAATCACATTGTTTCTAATAAGCATAACATCTAATGCCGGATGAGTCAGATGCCAGCTTCTTCTCTAATAAAATTTTACATACACTATTTAAATTACCTATAAAGTTTAGGAATGACATATACTTCAATCAACATTCATCAAAACTCTTCCGGTTTCTTCTCCTAACTACCAGTTTCAGTTCGAATCCTATTTACTACTATTTTAAGGGTTTGAAATGCACTTACTTGATTTCCTATTGCGATGCAGTCATGTCTTTCTCCCTATTGATATATGTGAATGAAGCTTCTGCCTTTATTCCTTTGATAGCAAGACCTGCACATTAACTGTCACTATGCTATTAAGTAAACTCAGAAAAGATAAAGCTATAGAGAGATATACTGCAATAAACATTCATATAAATTGTATCTATTAAGTCAACTCACTACAATGAAATAATAAAACATGTCTCATATAATCCAAAAAGACATATTTTCTGAGAATAACTTATCTTTTATATTTGAAGATGTTTTGTTTGTCTCGATTTCCGGTAACACTCTGACAAGAAGATCGTATAGGCCAAAGGTTGTGAACTCGAGACCAAGTTTGGACAGAGATTCTGCAACTTCAACCTGCATTTCAAGAGAAGGAAAAAAAAAAATCCAAAGTCACTCACTCATCCAAAAGGAAACAAATCCAAGTTTGACCCGCGATCAGTGATCAAATTGGTATTGGAAGGAGGGTTTTGAAATTTGTTTTGAACACCTACCAATGGCACCGCAATATTTTCATGATGCAGCCGACTGATTGCACGACCCTTGATACGACTGTGCGCTCTTCAATAGCTCTCTCAACTGATTCCTTAGCTGCACGACTTATGTTTCTTTCGTTAAGCAGCTCTTCTCTCAGTGACTCCACTGTAGAAGAGAACGCATCTACCTTCCTTTCCGCTTCTTCTTTCTCCTGTCCCAGTTTTGTTTTATCCAGACCACACAAGTTAACAAACAATAGCAGCATGTACATTTGGATCTAAACTTTGTACAAGCAAGAAAAGAATTCCATTTAATAGTATAGATGTGTTATCTTCAAGAACCAACATGCAGTTTTTATTGTATATCAAAAGAACAAGAAACACAATCATAATAAACTTAACCTATCATGTGCAAATACCCTAACCTGAACTGACCATATAGACTACATAAGATCTTAAGTTTCCTTAACTTCTTACTGAATCAACAAAGATCATCATTGACAAATCTAAGAAAAAAAAAAGACATCGAAATCAAATATCAGAATACAAACTAACCGTAGAAGGCAATGTCCAGCCATCTTCAAGTGACCATTCCAATGATCGACGCAAGTCCTTGCTCAAAGCGTTGCAAGTCTCTCCTTCACCACTTGGTGGAGGATACAGTTCAACCTGCAAAACAGATAATCGATTTTGACTAAAGAAATCAAGCTTCAAAAGTAGAGAATAGACAACAATAAAAAAACAAGTTCACAGCATCAAACTGCTCTGTAATCGTATGGGGATACTTAACTTTGAACAACCCGCCGCGATGAAAAAAACATGAGATTACTCCGATTGATTTGGTTTTTTCTATCTTCGAATCTGAAAAGTCATTGGACTGATTCATCTTCTTCATCTGTGGATCTGAAAGATAAAACAAGTATTATGACAACAGGAAAGTAAATGAAATCGAAATTTTGAAATGGCTTATGATTAATACCTGAAACAAATCGACTTCTTCATCTTCGATTCGTCTTCTTCAATCTTCACCAACGCTAAATCTATCAACATCGAATGAGGTCACTTCGATTCCCACCGATTCTCTTATCGTTCGCACCGATTCTCTTCTCGAGTCCCAATTTCAGGACATGCAAGTCGTCTGTTTCTTCGATGAGACCGACAGATTTTTTTGTCTTTAACTTTCCCTTTTTCTCTTTTTTTTTAAACTGAACGGTCTGAAAAATACAACAAGATATCTTGCGTTTTGAAAAAAACATATTGATCGTTTCTTTTTGGGCCATTCCCAAACCAAAACCAAATCAAAGTCCACAATATATCTTTATGGCCTATTTTTTGATTATAATTTAAATAAATGTATTATTTAAAAATATGTATATTGAAAAACATAATTTTATTACATTTTTCATAAAATATATTATTAATAAGTTACAATTGTAAATAAAATAAGCTTAGAAAATATATAATCACAAAATTATTAAATTTATTGAGTATAAGTTTACCTTTTTTAAATCTTTTAAAAAATTAATTAGTATAGAAAAAACATTTTTATAATAATGATAATAATAATATTACTAATAATAAATATACAATACATAATTATTTAATTCTTATATAAAAATATAAAATGTATGAAAATATTAAATTAGACAATCATATGATAATTTAAATGAAATTTAAAAAGAGGATAATCCCGCGCTTTGAAAGCGCGGGTCAAAATCTAGTCTATACTATTAAAGCAGAATCCCTCATAGGATTCTGCCCCTTCCTTTTCAATATATTTACAACCAAATGCCATTGCCTCTTTTTTAAACAGAAAAAATAAATGTCGTCAGTTTATTCTAACCAATTAGAATGCTTCAATTTTTATAGTCTTATCAAACCTATTTAAGCACACTCCCGAGTAAGCCCATTTTCTAAAAAAATCCAAACAGAAATGATTGTTCAGTCCATTGAATATCTTCATGATCAAGTCTTATACTATGAAACCCCATCAAATCGTCTTCTTTTTTTTTGTCAAACCCTATACCCTGAAATGAAAACACCAACCAAGATGAATATAGTTTATATATAAACAAAAAATGTAAATCAATGTTCATAATAAGCTTATTTAGATGATACATGACACCTACATACATATTATAATTCCTTTACAAAATGTAATATATAATGGTTGACACTTCAATCAAAACAAAAATGTTAAAATAAATATATTTGACCACAAGTTACTATGGTATATTTCAAATTTCTTAAAACAATATTTATTTAAAAAAATAATAACAATATTGATTTAAAAATTGATTTATTTTTAAAGCAACCAAAAATTTAAATTATGTTTTTCATTTATTTTGCATACCATATCTATTCTAACTATAATTTTTCAAATCATCCCCTAATTTTCGTAATCAATTTAAAAAAAAAACAGTAACATACTCTTAAATTTTTGCAAGAATTAATAATTTTATTGAAGATACTGTTTAGCTACATTCACGATTCAAAAAATAAACAATCTATATATTGCGTGTACAGTACTCATATAATATCTAAGGTTTCAAATTGGTAACTGAATTTATTACTACTAACTAGAAAATCTCACCAAGATTTAGATTTTAGAGTATTCCACAAGTTTTTTCAGAAAACCTAAACAACTCTCCCTATGGCCTCTTCCTATTATAAATAACGATGCCTCTTCCTAAACGAACTCATACCGTCAAAAAAAATGGCATGCTTCTAATGAAAAAGTTACCGGCTTCAACGACTCGAAGCCATGGAACACCACTAAAATTGTTTATGTGAAGGTAAAACCATGGAATTCATCTTGGCTGATGAGAATGTAAGCAGTCCTAACTTTTTCATTGACGTTTTGATTTGTGTTTTTTCATATGTTATTTGAACTTACGATTAATGATATTAATATTTTCAATGTGATTGTAACATGTATAAGGGGCATAAAAACTTACTGGGAGAGTAAAGGAAGACTTCTTCCTGTTGGAGTATGACGTAACATCAGGAACTTCCAAATTACATTGGAGGAGGATTTAGTCATGTGTTCGGCTATTTTCATCAAACAAGGTGAATACACATATCTGTCCAATTAAAAATTAAAACGCGTATTAATAAATTTGAACTATGCCATATTTGATATGAAATTAAAATATATTTAATGAAAAACAAGATTAAGTATCAGGAAATAACTTATCTTTCATATTAAAGCCACGTCGTTCTGTATATTAGTCCTGAAGACAAATAAATGATGTTAAGTATAATAACAAAACAAACACATACCTCAATTTTCTTTCAGATAAGTGTTTTAAAAAAAAATCAAATGTAAATACAAAAAGTAGAAAAGTAAATAAATTCTCGCATACAAATCTTTATATTTTCCAGAGTTTTTCTCAATTGATATCAAGAAGATCAGATTTTTCAATGCTTGAGATCTTATTCGAACACTTTGAATCATTCCAATGTCATCGGAATAACGAAAGTCATAATCTGATTTTAAATTCAAAACAAATCAGAAAAAATAATACATCTCAGTTTCTTGAAAAAAAATCTGATTTACTTTTTTTCATTCAAACGTACTTATGACTTCGTTGAACAGATCTGAAAGTTGAATCCGATAACCATCTCCGTCTCATTTTTTTTAACACAGATGGCTTCAGATTCGACATGCAAATGTTTCTAAAATGAAAATGTTTAGATATGTATTGATGTTAGAGGTTTGTAAACATAGAACTATCAAGTCTATATAAACTAAAAGAAAAGTGAGAGAATATTACTGATTAGAGATCGGAGAAGGTGATTCGTCAGTCGAAAGTTCAATCGTCCTTTGGTTTTACAGAAATATTTTTTTTTAAAACACCGATGAACTTGCAGAGATAAATTTGTTTTTTTAGCTTGATATTTTGTGTCTGTAATGTGTAATAACAACACTATAGTTAATGTGGGCTGGGCCTATAAATAGGTATCTATATTAAGATCATAGAATTGATCAATTGTATTACAATAAAACCCAAAAATTAAACCCATCATATAAAGAAAATAGATTATTTTCTAATTCTTAGATTTATGAAGTTCAATAATTGAGTGTTGTCTTAATTTTAAATAAAATTGTGATTTATGAAGCCCAAATTTCTAAGTGTTCTATCCTAAAACTAAAACAATAGTGTTCTATCCTAAACTAAAACAATGTACACTATAAATTATATAAAATTACTATGAAAAAAGTACCTTTAAATTTTTTAAGTATTAAAAATTAAATTATTTTTGTATAATTATAGAACTTTATATAACAATTCTAATTGTTTGCATATTTTATAAACATAAACAATTAACACAAGTATAAGTATTATATAATCTTACGTACAAATATATAATTTTATAATTAACAAAAATAAATAATAATGTAAAAGAAAAAAAATCATCTATACTATTAAAGCAGGATCCTATTTTTAAAATTTTGGATTATGCCCTTGGATTTTCATCATATTTACAAGACAATACAACTCTTTTCTTTAAAGTGATATGATGTTTTTTTAATAACCATTTATTCATTTTCTTTAACTAAATTATAAAAACAATTAACAAAGTTATAAGAATCACACATTTAATCAATTTCATAAAATATTAATAAGTATATGAATAATCTAATCAACTTTTAAAAAATATTATCAGATTTTCTGAGTTTTTTATTGGATCCATTGGTATCATATTACGGGTTTCTACTCAGTTTTTGTTTTTACTGAGTTTATCGATTTTTTAATTATACAAAAAAATTTCATAAAATATAAATCTAATTATATATAGATCGACAGATATATCAGTTCAACTATGGGTTGAAGTCGAATATGAAAACACTATTTTAAACTCAAATATTATATTAGAACAAATTTTGAATTATAATTTTTTCAATTAAATTTTTTTAAATTCATGTAAATTTTTTCTGAAAACCGTCAACAAATCAAATGCCCGCGCTTTTTAAAACGCGGGTCAAAATCTAGTATAATATTAAGTTAGAATAGTTTATATTTTCATTGATTTAAACAAAATCAATATTCTGAATGTATTCTGCGCGTAGCGCAAACCAAAACCTAGTCAATTTATAATTTCGTAATTATTTTGCTTTTTTGGTGTGGGTATTTGATCTTTAACAGTTCCTAGAAGAATATCTGCTCTTTGAAGTCTCTAAAAAAATTTCTAAGGACAGACAAAAGAAACCCTAAAAGACACCTTCAAAACTTCCAAACGTAAAAAAAGAAAAAAAAACACAAAGTTATGTACACTGGTATTGTCGGTAGAAAGCAAAAAGAGTGAGATAGTGTGATGATTCATGGGTTTGAAGAGTCGCAGCTGTTTCGGTTATGTGTCTCTATCGACAGACCTCAGATTTAATTTTCCATGTTCGAAGATCTCAAAGTCTCATTTTCTAGAAATAAAATATTTTTAATAAGAATATTCTATAGAATTTCGTAGTCAAACTTTCTCTAAGTGTTCACTATGATAAATAAAAATATCTTATATCTTATAATTGTATAAACCCCAAGAAGGCTTGAGCCGGAGGAAAATTGAACCGGTGTGCGGCCGAAGTCATGCTTTACCGTACTCAACACGCAAGATACCAAAATTACCCTTCAGCTACTCCGCTATGCACATTAAATAAGGGGCATAACTGACATTAGACAAAAAACTGCCAATAAAACCACGTGAGATCCAACGGCTGAAAATCTATTTCTTGGAGAACATGTCACACAGATCTAAACCCTTGATTAACCTTTTCACCTAACCAATAGACTCTAACCCGCAGCTATAAAAACACATCCCTTTCCTCACTGGTCCACCATCCTTCAACCTCTCTCTCTCTCTGCATTTTCTCGATCTTTCCGTCATAAATCATGTCTGCCTTCACCAGCAAATTCGCCGGTAAACTTCTCTCTCTCTCGAATATGTTCATCCCGTTAGATATGTTGTTTAGATGCTGTCTAACTGTATTAGATCTTATTAGACGATTAACCTTGGCTCGATTATTGAATCTGTCGATCATCTATATGATCAAAAAAAATAAAGCTTAGATCTGCTTCATTGTTCATCAGTTGTTAGACTGGTCGTGTTCTTACATAACAAATCTATCATTTAACGTATCTAATCAACTGTATTAACGTCACCGATCTGAAGTGTTCTGTACTTGTGTCTCATGTCGGTTGGTTTTGTTAGTTTTTTGTAATTATTTATATGTTTTTTTTATTTATATAAAACGATTGCAGATGAGTTGATCGCTAACGCAGCCTACATAGGCACACCCGGAAAGGGTATTCTCGCGGCAGATGAGTCAACCGGAACCATCGGGAAGCGTCTTGCAAGCATCAACGTGGAGAACGTTGAGTCAAACAGGCGTGCTCTCCGTGAGCTTCTCTTCACCGCTCCTGGTGCTCTCCCTTGCCTTAGCGGTGTCATCCTCTTCGAGGAAACTCTTTACCAAAAGAGCTCCGATGGTATGTGAAAACCAATTCATTACTACTCTCTATTAGAGTATTGGTTTAGATTCGATTTATACTGGTTCAATGTAATCTAATTAGTTGGTTTATTCCGGTTAACTAACGGCTATATTAGCTGACACATTGTAACTGAACGTCTTATCCATAATAACAAACTCTTTTATCATGATTGTTCGTCTCTCTCGTCTCACTTCTGCTACATCATATGTGTGTGTGTTTCTTATTGTGTTTTTTTTGGATTACACAGGCAAGCTTTTCGTTGATATCTTGAAGGAAGGAGGAGTACTTCCAGGTATCAAAGTCGACAAGGGTACCGTCGAGCTAGCCGGAACCAACGGAGAGACCACCACTCAGGGTCTCGACGGTCTCGGTGAGCGTTGCAAGAAGTACTACGAAGCCGGTGCTCGTTTCGCCAAGTGGCGTGCGGTTCTTAAAATCGGCGAGAACGAGCCATCAGAGCTTTCCATCCACGAGAACGCTTACGGGTTGGCTAGATACGCTGTTATCTGCCAGGAGAACGGTCTTGTTCCCATCGTTGAGCCTGAGATTCTCGTTGACGGTTCCCATGACATCCACAAGTGTGCTGCCGTCACCGAGCGTGTCCTTGCCGCTTGCTACAAGGCTCTTAGCGACCACCACGTCTTGCTTGAGGGAACTCTGTTGAAGCCTAACATGGTTACACCAGGATCCGACAGTGCTAAGGTTGCTCCTGAGGTGATCGCTGAGCACACCGTCCGTGCCCTTCAGAGAACGGTCCCAGCTGCTGTTCCAGCCATTGTGTTCTTGTCTGGTGGGCAGAGCGAGGAGGAGGCGACCAAGAACTTGAACGCGATGAACCAGTTGAAGACCAAGAAGCCATGGTCGTTGTCTTTCTCTTTCGGACGTGCGTTGCAACAGAGCACTTTGAAGACATGGGCAGGTAAAGAGGAGAATGTCAAGGCTGCTCAAGAGGCCTTGTATGTGAGGTGCAAGGCTAACTCTGAAGCTACGCTTGGAACTTACAAAGGTGATGCTAAGCTTGGTGATGGAGCCGCAGAGAGCCTTCACGTGAAGGATTACAAGTACTGAGAATCGTCGTTATCATTATTACCCTCAGACATTATCGGCCTTTTTTCTCATTTTTCTTTGGATTTGTGTTTTATCTACAACTAAGATGTGTGCCTTTTGAGCTTCATCTTCTCTACACCTCTTGTTTCGGCCCTTTTAAATAACAGCTTTTGTTGTTCTGCTTTTTGAATACTAATCTATTCTCTGTCTCTGTTTTCTAAATTATCAGAGGAAAAAAAATCTGCTACTCTAAAATTTTTCAATCTTCACAACGTTGGCGTTTTAGGTATTCTTAATTTGGTAAATTCAAAATCTCTCTTTCTAGATTAAAAAGCGTTCTAGAGACTTGAATACACAAGGAACTTGATACAGCATGGAAATCAGACTATATGAATTGATGAACTGAGGTTCAACCTGAAAACAAAGAAGATAGATTTTTATGAGTTTTTATGAGTTTTTATGAAACAAAACAGAAACAAATGGAAGATGAATGAGATGCTGATTCTATGATGAACTAAATAAGATAAATAAGCAAAGGATAGGATGGAATTAGGCTGCTGGATGTGTATCACTCTCAGCCTAATCAGTTGATGATTGAAGTGGATTGAGATGGTGCTCTGCTTGCTGGTTGTGTAACTCTCTCAAGCTTGGCAAATGAATGGGATGGAAGGAAGGGTGGATTGAGGACGCCACAAGACCCTATGGACAGGAGCCTTGATAAGTCAGGATGCTCTGGAGCTGCTTCTCACACACTCTAAAGACTTCAAACAATAGTTTTAAGAAAACTAGAAAACTGAATAATTCTTATTACTTTCAAGATGGGTGTTTTACAATGAAACAAAGACTAGAGCTTTATAGGCTCGACCAAGACAGACTCTAACAGTCATAAAATGATAAAAGGAAACTAATAAACTCGAAATAAAATCAAAGGAAATCAAAGGTTTGATGGCTCCATGGAATATAGCCGTTAGAGGCTTAATGGTGAGAATCTTGGCCAAATGAATGCGGCTGATGTTATTCTTGTATCTGGACGGTTTTAGGGGGTAAGTAAGCTTCCTGGGAATCTTCCTTATGGTCTGCAAGGTGCTGAGGTCGTGCCTTAACTGAAGAGAAAAGAGCTGTTGGAGCTTTATTGCAAGGATCTCCAAATAAGGCAGTTTGGTGTAAGTGTGGATCCTCCTGATCCAATGGGGGCTGGTGCATGGCATAGACTTGTAGAACTCTTCTTGGACTCCTATAATGTCTCCTGGACGTCTTGGTTTAGTCCTGATGTCTTCTGGTCGGATTGGAATGGCTGGGAAATGATCAAACCGAAAGATTGTCCAATCTTTCCATAAATAGCTCCGGTTTGATTTAAGTGAGTCTTCATTGAACCAACTGATCTCCTGGGTTCTGGTGTAGCTAAGGACTTCTTTAATACCTCCTGATTGGTTGAAATGATCTCCTGGACGCCAATGTCTGGTTTGAAGCTGATTGAACCGGTTAGCTTCCAATTGAGGCAGGTGTAGAACTGGTTTGACCGGTTTTGGAGAATGGATCATAACTTCATAATTCCGTGGCCATTTCTCCTGATATTGGGCTTCCTGGAAAGATGAGAGACTCCTCTTGAATCCTATGATCGGATTTGGTTCAGGCCGCTCCTTCATTGGGCTTGAATCTCCTTCAAAAGTCGGGTACTCGCAGATGGATGGGCTGGGGAACCTCCGGTTTGTAAAATTCATAACTCCTTGGTCCAGTAAGCTTTTCTGGATATTCCAATTGGGCTGGACTCCTTCTTGAGTGTAGAATCCATTAAAATTTGTTTCGCTCCAAAACTCCTTTTGGTTGTCGAGATATACGCCGTGGACCGGACCTATGTCGCTGGTACCTCCAGAGTGGCCGGTTTGGACTGTTTGGTTGACCTCTGGTTCAACCACTGGTTTGATGGCCGCATCATTCCCTCCCCCTTGTGAAGGTTTTGACCTCAAAACTGGATAACCTGATACACCACAATAGAGCAAGTCAGGTTTCATTCTCATTTGGGAGTTTAGAACCTTACCTTGATGATACAATTTTGGTTTGGTTTGGCATGATGCACCTGGTGGCTCTTCTTTGGACAGATAGGAAAGGATCACGCCTCTGCTATGTTTCTGGTCATTGCATCTCTTCTGGAGTGGATGGTCCTTCAGATTATTAGGGGCCATGTTTCTGGTCCTTCTTGGAGTTGATCTTCCTAGCAACACAAGATAATCTGGTGGGATATCTTTGAAGCTTTCTTCTTTGCAACCTGAAAATTTCTCAACTTTCTGGACAAAAAGAAAGTGCATTATATCTGTGGTTGAAAAATTATAAACAAAATGTGAGATTTCCAGACTTACTTTGATAGCTTCCACAAGTTGGAAAATGATTTTCTTCTTTGGGCAACATGTGTTGGCTTGCTGCCTTCTTTGCACCTTTTGTCTTTGGCTGATGTGAACTTCTACTTCTCTTATTCCTGGATCAAAATTTCTTGGCAAAAACAAGTGCATCACATCTGGAAAATCAGGTGATAAAGACATTTTAAAATTGAGAAGACTTTCCTTACCCATGCTGACTTTGAATGGAATTTGTTCAACATCTCCTTGAACTAGTTTCTGGACAGCATCTATTGGCATCATGGTTAAGGCTTCTTCTTGCAAGAGTACATCACGAAATAGATTGCCTTTCTCTTTGCTTATACCTGGGTCAAAACATCTTGGCAAAGACAAGTGTATTATACCAAAGTAAAAGAATTTATAAACTGATGAAAACAAAGAACAAAGAACCTTACTTTCAGTTGTGGCAGCAAGAAATTTTAATTCTTTGTTTGGCTTGCTCTCACCTTGGTCTCCTGTACCTATTTCACTTTCCCTTGGACAAGACAAGTGCATTAATCTTATCATGGAAATAATAATAGCATTCTGATCCATAGTGAGATTTACCTCAGGTTTTGGCACTTGAACAATTCTTTGTTCAGATTTTGGTTGCCACTTGTGGTGTGGATTTTGATTGAGCTCATGGCCTGGCTCGGCCCTTGGCACTTCAGTATGCATACAGCTCTTATCTGGTATCCCTGTACCAATAATATAAAAATTTAAACCAGTATCTAAAGGTGATGTTAAACACTTACTTTGGTTTGATACTTTGATTACTGGTTTTGCTTCTTTAAGCAACAAATCATTTCTTCCAGCCTCACTTATGGCTTCCTCCTCTTTAGCAATGCCATGCTGGTAGAATATGTCTTCTCTTTTAAGTTTATGCTCCTTAATTCCTGATACAATACCCTTTGACAAAGACAAGTGCATTATACAAGAACTTGGAAGCAACAAATCAGATTGAATAAAACTATCACTTATTTTAAAATTTTCAGTTTTAGTTTCTAGTGATGTTTCTTTCAATACTTGTTTAATGGGACAAACTTCAGCAAGGTGTCCTATTTTATGACATTTAAAACATGTCTGATTTTTCAGAATTTTTAAATCAGAAGACTTACCTTGGCTTGATGTGTCCTCCTCTTTGAGGTCTAAAATCTCCTTGTTCCTTGGAAATAATTCTTTGTGAACTTTTGATTCAAACAAGGATGTGGAGTTCGGATTTTGCTTGACCTCAGGACCTGTCTTAACATTCTCTGACAAAGACAAGTGACTCATACCAGTGGGAGAAGATTCATAAACCAAATTATCAAATATAGGACTTACCTTAGCCTTTACTTGCATAGTATCTAGCAATGGTTTTGCTGTGGTTCTGTTCAAAGTGTTTTGGCTGACACTTCTACTCTCCATGGCCTTTGGGATGTCACTTTTCTGGTCTAAGTATGGGACAATGGCGTGCCCCTGTTTTGGTTGCAAGTTGGCTTGTTGAGACAAGCTTCTTTGACCCTCTTTTTGGACAGCTTCTCTTGCTTCTTGGGAACCATGAGTTGGATACCTCCTTGGGTACTGCTCCTTGATTTGAGATGTTGTAAAATCTGGTGCAAACTCATACCTCATGGCTTTCTTAAGTGTTCCCCACGTTTTGATAGTTGGCTCCTTGTAAAACCATCTATCATCTACTTCTTGAACCCACCATTTAAAGGCATCTCCTTTTAGATGATCAATGGCATAAGCTAGCCTTTCTTCCTTCAAGATGTTGTTGTAGTGAAACCATTCATCAAGGTTCCTCTCCCATCTAAGATAACCTCTTTTTCCTGAAAATTTAAAGAGTTCAACTTTATTAGCAAAAGAGTTATAATCAAACCGAGAATTAACAACATGATGGTTGTGGGTTTTAGAAATTGGAGTTTGATTGATCCTTGAAGGATCTGGTGGCTTGGGCTCGACATAGACAGCCTCTGGTGCATCTCCAAATCTTCTTTCTCCTGGCTGTGGACGTTGGCCTTGTGCCTTTCTTCTTTTCCTCAACTGAGAAATCTGTTCAACCTCTTGCAAAGCTGTCAAATGTTGGTTCTTCTTTGCCATCTGACTTTGGCTGTGTATTTCTCCTACCATGGCTTCCTGAAAACACTCTCAAAGATCAAGTGAAGAATAGGGAAGTTCTGTTTGAACCAAAATAAACCCAATGCAATAATGAAATTAAAACTAAACCGAGAAATATGCGATTATGAACCGATATGAAATAAACTATGCAATAAAAACTTTTATTTTTCTTTTCTGATGCAGTCACGAAATGGAGAAACAAAAATGATATGAAACAATAACTAGGATGATTTTTTTTTGAATTTTCAGATTTAATATGCAATGCAAACAGAAATGGAAACAACTTAAAATGCAGATTTTGTTTTTTGACTTTTTCAAATGGAAACAAATAAATGCAAACACTTTTCTTTTTTTTTTTATAAATGCAAATATCAAAATGATGAAACAAATATGATATGCACGAAATTAAAAAGATATGCTTTTTTTTTTTTTTTTTTTTTAACTTTGCAATGCAAGAATCAAAATAATGCAAAAAAATGCAGATTTTTATTTTTTTTTGAAATGAATGCACAAAATTTAAAAATGGCAAGGGGAGCTGGGCAATGAATGCAAACAATCTAATGAAATTTTTTTTGAATCCTAGATGATCTACACGAAAATAAAATTGTCTTCCTCTTTTTATAAATTTTTTTTTTGAATGCAACAAGAACACAAAAATGCAGAAACTGTTTTTATGGCTTTTGGATTTATAAATGCAAAGCAAATATGAAATGCAAGGATAGATATCACCTTAGTCAGGAGCTTGAGCTCTGATACCAAATGATACAGCCTGGAAATCAGACTATATGAATTGATGAACTGAGGTTCAACCTGAAAACAAAGAAGATAGATTTTTATGAGTTTTTATGAGTTTTTATGAAACAAAACAGAAACAAATGGAAGATGAATGAGATGCTGATTCTATGATGAACTAAATAAGATAAATAAGCAAAGGATAGGATGGAATTAGACTGCTGGATGTGTATCACTCTCAGCCTAATCAGTTGATGATTGAAGTGGATTGAGATGGTGCTCTGCTTGCTGGTTGTGTAACTCTCTCAAGCTTGGCAAATGAATGGGATGGAAGGAAGGGTGGATTGAGGACGCCACAAGACCCTATGGACAGGAGCCTTGATAAGTCAGGATGCTCTGGAGCTGCTTCTCACACACTCTAAAGACTTCAAACAATAGTTTTAAGAAAACTAGAAAACTGAATAATTCTTATTACTTTCAAGATGGGTGTTTTACAATGAAACAAAGACTAGAGCTTTATAGGCTCGACCAAGACAGACTCTAACAGTCATAAAATGATAAAAGGAAACTAATAAACTCGAAATAAAATCAAAGGAAATCAAAGGTTTGATGGCTCCATGGAATATAGCCGTTAGAGGCTTAATGGTGAGAATCTTGGCCAAATGAATGCGGCTGATGTTATTCTTGTATCTGGACGGTTTTAGGGGGTAAGTAAGCTTCCTGGGAATCTTCCTTATGGTCTGCAAGGTGCTGAGGTCGTGCCTTAACTGAAGAGAAAAGAGCTGTTGGAGCTTTATTGCAAGGATCTCCAAATAAGGCAGTTTGGTGTAAGTGTGGATCCTCCTGATCCAATGGGGGCTGGTGCATGGCATAGACTTGTAGAACTCTTCTTGGACTCCTATAATGTCTCCTGGACGTCTTGGTTTAGTCCTGATGTCTTCTGGTCGGATTGGAATGGCTGGGAAATGATCAAACCGAAAGATTGTCCAATCTTTCCATAAATAGCTCCGGTTTGATTTAAGTGAGTCTTCATTGAACCAACTGATCTCCTGGGTTCTGGTGTAGCTAAGGACTTCTTTAATACCTCCTGATTGGTTGAAATGATCTTCTGGACGCCAATGTCTGGTTTGAAGCTGATTGAACCGGTTAGCTTCCAATTGAGGCAGGTGTAGAACTGGTTTGACCGGTTTTGGAGAATGGATCATAACTTCATAATTCCGTGGCCATTTCTCCTGATATTGGGCTTCCTGGAAAGATGAGAGACTCCTCTTGAATCCTATGATCGGATTTGGTTCAGGCCGCTCCTTCATTGGGCTTGAATCTCCTTCAAAAGTCGGGTACTCGCAGATGGATGGGCTGGGGAACCTCCGGTTTGTAAAATTCATAACTCCTTGGTCCAGTAAGATTTTCTGGATATTCCAATTAGGCTGGACTCCTTCTTGAGTGTAGAATCCATTAAAATTTGTTTCGCTCCAAAACTCCTTTTGGTTGTCGAGATATACGCCGTGGACCGGACCTATGTCGCTGGTACCTCCAGAGTGGCCGGTTTGGACTGTTTGGTTGACCTCTGGTTCAACCACTGGTTTGATGGCCGCATCATTCCCTCCCCCTTGTGAAGGTTTTGACCTCAAAACTGGATAACCTGATACACCACAATAGAGCAAGTCAGGTTTCATTCTCATTTGGGAGTTTAGAACCTTACCTTGATGATACAATTTTGGTTTGGTTTGGCATGATGCATCTGGTGGCTCTTCTTTGGACAGATAGGAAAGGATCACGCCTCTGCTATGTTTCTGGTCATTGCATCTCTTCTGGAGTGGATGGTCCTTCAGATTATTAGGGGCCATGTTTCTGGTCCTTCTTGGAGTTGATCTTCCTAGCAACACAAGATAATCTGGTGGGATATCTTTGAAGCTTTCTTCTTTGCAACCTGAAAATTTCTCAACTTTCTGGACAAAAAGAAAGTGCATTATATCTGTGGTTGAAAAATTATAAACAAAATGTGAGATTTCCAGACTTACTTTGATAGCTTCCACAAGTTGGAAAATGATTTTCTTCTTTGGGCAACATGTGTTGGCTTGATGCCTTCTTTGCACCTTTTGTCTTTGGCTGATGTGAACTTCTACTTCTCTTATTCCTGGATCAAAATTTCTTGGCAAAAACAAGTGCATCACATCTGGAAAATCAGGTGATAAAGACATTTTAAAATTGAGAAGACTTTCCTTACCCATGCTGACTTTGAATGGAATTTGTTCAACATCTCCTTGAACTAGTTTCTGGACAGCATCTATTGGCATCATGGTTAAGGCTTCTTCTTGCAAGAGTACATCACGAAATAGATTGCCTTTCTCTTTGCTTATACCTGGGTCAAAACATCTTGGCAAAGACAAGTGTATTATACCAAAGTAAAAGAATTTATAAACTGATGAAAACAAAGAACAAAGAACCTTACTTTCAGTTGTGGCAGCAAGAAATTTTAATTCTTTGTTTGGCTTGCTCTCACCTTGGTCTCCTGTACCTATTTCACTTTCCCTTGGACAAGACAAGTGCATTAATCTTATCATGGAAATAATAATAGCATTCTGATCCATAGTGAGATTTACCTCAGGTTTTGGCACTTGAACAATTCTTTGTTCAGATTTTGGTTGCCACTTGTGGTGTGGATTTTGATTGAGCTCATGGCCTGGCTCGGCCCTTGGCACTTCAGTATGCATACAGCTCTTATCTGGTATCCCTGTACCAATAATATAAAAATTTAAACCAGTATCTAAAGGTGATGTTAAACACTTACCTTGGTTTGATACTTTGATTACTGGTTTTGCTTCTTTAAGCAACAAATCATTTCTTCCAGCCTCACTTATGGCTTCCTCCTCTTTAGCAATGCCATGCTGGTAGAATAGGTCTTCTCTTTTAAGTTTATGCTCCTTAATTCCTGATACAATACCCTTTGACAAAGACAAGTGCATTATACAAGAACTTGGAAGCAACAAATCAGATTGAATAAAACTATCACTTATTTTAAAATTTTCAGTTTTAGTTTCTAGTGATGTTTCTTTCAATACTTGTTTAATGGGACAAACTTCAGCAAGGTGTCCTATTTTATGACATTTAAAACATGTCTGATTTTTCAGAATTTTTAAATCAGAAGACTTACCTTGGCTTGATGTGTCCTCCTCTTTGAGGTCTAAAATCTCCTTGTTCCTTGGAAATAATTCTTTGTGAACTTTTGATTCAAACAAGGATGTGGAGTTCGGATTTTGCTTGACCTCAGGACCTGTCTTAACATTCTCTGACAAAGACAAGTGACTCATACCAGTGGGAGAAGATTCATAAACCAAATTATCAAATATAGGACTTACCTTAGCCTTTACTTGCATAGTATCTAGCAATGGTTTTGCTGTGGTTCTGTTCAAAGTGTTTTGGCTGACACTTCTACTCTCCATGGCCTTTGGGATGTCACTTTTCTGGTCTAAGTATGGGACAATGGCGTGCCCCTGTTTTGGTTGCAAGTTGGCTTGTTGAGACAAGCTTCTTTGACCCTCTTTTTGGACAGCTTCTCTTGCTTCTTGGGAACCATGAGTTGGATACCTCCTTGGGTACTGCTCCTTGATTTGAGATGTTGTAAAATCTGGTGCAAACTCATACCTCATGGCTTTCTTAAGTGTTCCCCACGTTTTGATAGTTGGCTCCTTGTAAAACCATCTATCATCTACTTCTTGAACCCACCATTTAAAGGCATCTCCTTTTAGATGATCAATGGCATAAGCTAGCCTTTCTTCCTTCAAGATGTTGTTGTAGTGAAACCATTCATCAAGGTTCCTCTCCCATCTAAGATAACCTCTTTTTCCTGAAAATTTAAAGAGTTCAACTTTATTAGCAAAAGAGTTATAATCAAACCGAGAATTAACAACATGATGGTTGTGGGTTTTAGAAATTGGAGTTTGATTGATCCTTGAAGGATCTGGTGGCTTGGGCTCGACATAGACAGCCTCTGGTGCATCTCCAAATCTTCTTTCTCCTGGCTGTGGACGTTGGCCTTGTGCCTTTCTTCTTTTCCTCAACTGAGAAATCTGTTCAACCTCTTGCAAAGCTGTCAAATGTTGGTTCTTCTTTGCCATCTGACTTTGGCTGTGTATTTCTCCTACCATGGCTTCCTGAAAACACTCTCAAAGATCAAGTGAAGAATAGGGAAGTTCTGTTTGAACCAAAATAAACCCAATGCAATAATGAAATTTAAACTAAACCGAGAAATATGCGATTATGAACCGATATGAAATAAACTATGCAATAAAAACTTTTTATTTTTCTTTTCTGATGCAGTCACGAAATGGAGAAACAAAAATGATATGAAACAATAACTAGGATGATTTTTTTTTGAATTTTCAGATTTAATATGCAATGCAAACAGAAATGGAAACAACTTAAAATGCAGATTTTTTTTTTTGACTTTTTCAAATGGAAACAAATAAATGCAAACACTTTTCTTTTTTTTTTATAAATGCAAATATCAAAATGATGAAACAAATATGATATGCACGAAATTAAAAAGATATGCTTTTTTTTTTTTTTTTTTTTTTTAACTTTGCAATGCAAGAATCAAAATAATGCAAAAAAATGCAGATTTTTATTTTTTTTTGAAATGAATGCACAAAATTTAAAAATGGCAAGGGGAGCTGGGCAATGAATGCAAACAATCTAATGAAATTTTTTTTGAATCCTAGATGATCTACACGAAAATAAAATTGTCTTCCTCTTTTTATAAATTTTTTTTTTGAATGCAACAAGAACACAAAAATGCAGAAACTGTTTTTATGGCTTTTGGATTTATAAATGCAAAGCAAATATGAAATGCAAGGATAGATATCACCTTAGTCAGGAGCTTGAGCTCTGATACCAAATGATACAGCCTGGAAATCAGACTATATGAATTGATGAACTGAGGTTCAACCTGAAAACAAAGAAGATAGATTTTTATGAGTTTTTATGAGTTTTTATGAAACAAAACAGAAACAAATGGAAGATGAATGAGATGCTGATTCTATGATGAACTAAATAAGATAAATAAGCAAAGGATAGGATGGAATTAGACTGCTGGATGTGTATCACTCTCAGCCTAATCAGTTGATGATTGAAGTGGATTGAGATGGTGCTCTGCTTGCTGGTTGTGTAACTCTCTCAAGCTTGGCAAATGAATGGGATGGAAGGAAGGGTGGATTGAGGACGCCACAAGACCCTATGGACAGGAGCCTTGATAAGTCAGGATGCTCTGGAGCTGCTTCTCACACACTCTAAAGACTTCAAACAATAGTTTTAAGAAAACTAGAAAACTGAATAATTCTTATTACTTTCAAGATGGGTGTTTTACAATGAAACAAAGACTAGAGCTTTATAGGCTCGACCAAGACAGACTCTAACAGTCATAAAATGATAAAAGGAAACTAATAAACTCGAAATAAAATCAAAGGAAATCAAAGGTTTGATGGCTCCATGGAATATAGCCGTTAGAGGCTTAATGGTGAGAATCTTGGCCAAATGAATGCGGCTGATGTTATTCTTGTATCTGGACGGTTTTAGGGGGTAAGTAAGCTTCCTGGGAATCTTCCTTATGGTCTGCAAGGTGCTGAGGTCGTGCCTTAACTGAAGAGAAAAGAGCTGTTGGAGCTTTATTGCAAGGATCTCCAAATAAGGCAGTTTGGTGTAAGTGTGGATCCTCCTGATCCAATGGGGGCTGGTGCATGGCATAGACTTGTAGAACTCTTCTTGGACTCCTATAATGTCTCCTGGACGTCTTGGTTTAGTCCTGATGTCTTCTGGTCGGATTGGAATGGCTGGGAAATGATCAAACCGAAAGATTGTCCAATCTTTCCATAAATAGCTCCGGTTTGATTTAAGTGAGTCTTCATTGAACCAACTGATCTCCTGGGTTCTGGTGTAGCTAAGGACTTCTTTAATACCTCCTGATTGGTTGAAATGATCTTCTGGACGCCAATGTCTGGTTTGAAGCTGATTGAACCGGTTAGCTTCCAATTGAGGCAGGTGTAGAACTGGTTTGACCGGTTTTGGAGAATGGATCATAACTTCATAATTCCGTGGCCATTTCTCCTGATATTGGGCTTCCTGGAAAGATGAGAGACTCCTCTTGAATCCTATGATCGGATTTGGTTCAGGCCGCTCCTTCATTGGGCTTGAATCTCCTTCAAAAGTCGGGTACTCGCAGATGGATGGGCTGGGGAACCTCCGGTTTGTAAAATTCATAACTCCTTGGTCCAGTAAGCTTTTCTGGATATTCCAATTGGGCTGGACTCCTTCTTGAGTGTAGAATCCATTAAAATTTGTTTCGCTCCAAAACTCCTTTTGGTTGTCGAGATATACGCCGTGGACCGGACCTATGTCGCTGGTACCTCCAGAGTGGCCGGTTTGGACTGTTTGGTTGACCTCTGGTTCAACCACTGGTTTGATGGCCGCATCAGAACTTTACAAGAATCAGAAACCTGGGAAGTGTACACTTCTAAATAAATTTGCATACACAAAAAACACACACATAAAATTAGTTTAAAAAATCGGTAGATACTCTTTTGGCTACATAATTAACAAACAAGTTTCAAAAGCATTCTCCATTGAATTTGCAAGCTCACTCGTCGTTTATATGCATTTCCTGCGCTAAGTATATAGTTTGGGATTTGATATCGTTTATTTATATATTCTCGATATTTTGCCTGCCACTGCAAGGTTCCGAATGATTTTGGATAATTTCTCGTAACACTGCATATTCAGCCTTGCAAAATCTATACTGTTTCACTAAGCCGTTTACGCTAGTGTGTTTCTATTATAAGATGGGCCTTGAAATGAGGGTACTGTTTGAATGGGGTTTTATAAGTGGTTGATTCTCCACCTAATTATTAAAAAAATCATTTTTATGCTTTCTAGATCATATAACACAAAGTAGTTTATTAGCATTAATAATTGGTGTAGATTAGCTAGGCGTATGTGTCGTAGTAAAGATAACTTGCAGTGATAATGTTCAAACCCCACTTTGTACTGCGTCTATTGTGAATTAAGCAAGACATTATCTACTTTGACAGGAAGTCAAATCATTTCAATTTCAAATGCACATGGTCCTTGGCGAGCGGCTACTTTTCCCCAAAAAAAAGTGAAAAAGCTAAAGTGGTGGGGAAATGAATCAAAATTAAGCTAAAAATTAAATAAATATTAAAAAAGCAAGGAAAAAATAATTCAAACTTTCAAACCCTTTAGCATTCAGTAGCCTAAGCATTATCCCATTAACCTTCCCTAATTTGGTTAATCAAAAACATAAAACACCCCATCATAAGTCTACAAATCAATCCACTTAGGAAAAGAAAATGAAAACTAAAACACCCACGAAAAAACACACCAACTTGATGAAAAATAAATAAATAAATACATCAGATAGAACCATAATCCTAAGCCCAATTAGTTCTTGGTCTTTTGTCTGTGAGATAGTCTTCACTCGGTTTCTATGCTCTTGCTAAGCTCTTCAAGCTTCTTTAACCTCAGCTTCTCGCTTTCTCCAACCAACTGCCCCATCTCCCCAGGGAGAAATTTAGAGAAAAAACAAACCAACACCGGGTTAGTGTACGTTCAAAACAAAACTCGCTTTTCTTGTCGGGAATTAGAGCAGATAATTCGAAACTAACCTCCATTAGCTTGGTGATTAGCTGAACTTTCTCACGGTTTTTCTCGTTGAATGTATCCAAAGCTTCTTTGTATTCCCTTTCCTGGTTCATGTCATCCACACAACACAACAAAACATGAGTTTCAGAATCTTTTTTCAATACCATAATATAACACAACCAAACCTTTTAATACAAACAACACTAGTTTACCGGACGGTAACTGCTATTGAAAGATATATATTACCTTCTTTTGAACTGTTGCGCCTAATGGTTTGAGTTCTTTGTTGACGCTATCAATCTTCTTTCGAACCAAAGAAACTTCTTTCCTCATGGGATCTGCCATATTCTCAAGCTCCTGAGACCCAAAAAAAAAAACATAATCATTTTCACACAAAAGTCAAAACTCTTGCCTGAAAAAAACAAAGCTTGTGACGAATCAAACAAGAAGAAACAAGAGATCTTTCACTTATCTGTCTGATCTAATCCCCCCCACCCAGAAACTTACAAAACCAATCAAAGTTTGTTCTTTGTTCAGTAAACAGAGTACATGCAGCAATTAGCTTTATATAATAAGATCATGAGACAACTTTAGATATCAAGATTTTAACCATTTCAGGATTAACAAGTTCACATCTTTGAAACAAAAAAAAAACAAACGTGCATGAGTCTAATTTCAGACAAAGATCTTGAAAGTTTCGAACTTTAAAAGACAGAAATCAAACAAACCTCGCGGATGTTAGCGAGACGTCGGGTCTCTTCCTCAACCCGACCCAGCTGAGCCTTGACCCGTTCACGAACCTCCATTTTTCTCTTCTCAATCTCATCCTCTTTAGCCCTAAAAGCAGAGAGAGCAGAGCGAGCCATCTCCTCGTCTTCTCTCGACATCTGACTGCTAAAGCTCAAGCTCACCATCTGCTGACTCTGAGGCTGAGCAGGAGGCTCTGTTGGCTGCATCTTTGGTTTCTCTTCCTCCTTGTGTTGGTCTCTGTTACCGTTACTGTTCTTCTTCTTCCTCAAGCCGCAGCAGGAACGCGAGCGATGCAGTTCCTCTGTGGAATCCCTGTGGGGTTCTTCTGGTAACCCTATTTTTACTGATTTGGGGTTGAATCGAAGCCTAAAGCTTTTTGGAGAGTTTGTGTGTGGCTAAGGTCTCTTCTCTTCACTGGTTCTCTGTCCTCTTCTTCTCAGTCTTTTATATTTTGTTTGCTTTCTCTGTTTATTTATTTTAATTGTTGTTTTACGTATCCGTTAAGTTCGTAGCTCTCAAACAATACTTTAATTACGTGTCATTGTTTTTCTCTTTTTCAAATTTCTTTTTTCTTTTTTTAGTTTGAATTAAATGTTTTTTAGAATATCCTTTGATCTAATCCGATGTATTTTGGAAGTTTGGATACATCTAGATATTTGCGATACAGTTATACAGTTACTGATACGGATTTTTGATTTTAATTTCTGGTTTTTGAATTTTAGATTTGAATTTCTGTTTTCTTTAATTTTGTAGTAGATTTTACCTTTTTCGAAAATCTTGAATGGTGATTTTAAATTTTGGTTTCTGGTTTTTGATTTTTGTTTCCAAAATAATAAAATAAAAGTTTTTAATAGTAAAATATTTATTATGGAAATAATAGGATATACAATATTATAATCAAGACACACATAATCTTTTTTTTTTAAAACACAAAATAATATAATTCTATGTTTAAACATAAACCTAAAAGTTAATTTTATGTTGAAACATACATTTATATATATATATATATATATATATATATATATATATATTCTATGTTGAGAAGAGAAGAAATGATATAATCCATCTATCTATATATTAAAAGAGAAGTACATCTGCCACATGTCGATCATACAAAGATTTTCAGAAGAAATCTCGCGTTTTTATTGGTGATTTTTTAGAATTTTTTTTTTACATCGACAACCTAATAGAAAAATAACACTAATTACTAAACTCATAAATTATTACTTCTGCAAAAATATTAATAAATATATATATTAATAAGTTTCCTTATTGCAAATACGGTAAACCATTCACTTTTGATATCGACCATTTATTACATTGCTTAACGATTTGTATCTAATTAAGAAACTTATTTTTGTTAATTTACCATACTAATATTGATTACTTGCGCAAGTTAAAATCATATCATATGCATATCATTTTATGACAATACAAATTTAATATCTTTTCTTAAACGATTTCATTATTTATTGTAAGAATATTATCTTGGCGTCATTAATATGTGAACATTCACTTTATATATAGAGAGGTGAATCTCAAGGTCTTAAAACACAAACATTATTCTGCAAACGGATCATGAAGTTCAGAGACGTCAAATCCCTTGCGATTTTGTTCTCTTGAAGAGGTAAGCTTCACAGTTCTACTAATTCTTATTAGTTTTTCTTGTATAATGTAACACGAATGGTGAATGTTTATTTTGAGCTTTTGAAGAATTTTAGCTTGTGTTCCCACATTATTTCTAGCACCCATTGAAGCTCTAGCACCCATTGAAGCTGACCCTAAGGTAATTTTTCGTTTGTAAATTTTTTCATTTTAGCTTCAAGTATTAAACAAAGTGCAAATACGTTAGTTTGACGTAATGTTCTCTTTAGACTCTGTTTTTAATGAATTCATTGTTTCTTATATAACACAATTCTCGGCAACAGTGGACAGAAAAGGTGACTGCAAACTCGCGGGATACAAGTTGCTCACTCGTCCTGGAAATTCAGTACTGCTCACTTGTTCTAAACTCATTGATGCTGCAGTGATCTCGTAAGTCTTTTGGACCACAGAAAGATGTTAATAACATTTTTGTTTGCCTTGGTAGTGATTTACGTCATAAACATTAACATGTATCTTATAAGCCCATATATAATAGGCATCTTAATGTTGTAAGATCACTATTATTAGCCCATATAGCCATCTTTTGAATATTTTCAATTAGTTAATTTTTATAATAAATTACACTGGTTGTATAATTTGAATCCCAAAAATATTTACTTCACGATTTTAAATATAATTTACCATGTTTGTAATTTGTTAATTTTTATTAATAACTTACAGTAAGTTCGAGATACAGCGAGAACATAAGACACAAAGTAATTCCAAGAACAATATATCTTTTATTAGAAATCCTTTACACAATCTCTTACAGACTTGTTTGATCCGAATTACACGACTCGACATGGATCGATTTCTAACACACCTAACTTGCTTGAC
Organism: Raphanus sativus; assembly: GCF_000801105.2. Taxonomy (NCBI): domain Eukaryota; kingdom Viridiplantae; phylum Streptophyta; class Magnoliopsida; order Brassicales; family Brassicaceae; genus Raphanus; species Raphanus sativus. The sequence goes on along the minus strand of NC_079517.1, from coordinate 25,613,675 downwards.
TCAACCCCTGTTGATCAAGTCTATCAATTCACTCAGCTCTGAAACCCCAAAACCCTTTTGTGTTTCTCTCTGAGAATTACAACGTGAAAGCTCTAACCCTAATTTTAGGAAAACTTAAGATATATATTAAACAATATTTTCCTATTATCTAATATAATATTTCCTATATTTTAGCATCACCAAATCTTCTAATTTGTGATCTAAAAACATTCCTTTAATGCTTATTTCGTCAACCAAACATATGGAAATATCCCATATCATCGCATCTTGATAGTTTCTTTTTATTCTTCGAAGCGTGTGTCACACATAACTCTCCATGTGTACACAGGTACACGAACCAAAGCTCCACCACTGCAGCAACCTATAAAACTCCAAGTTCTTGAGCTTACATTCTCCTCCTTTTTCACTGAGTTTTACAACTTAAGCTCACTAACCTCTAAACACAATATACATCATACATCCCATCAAACTCCCCCTCAATCAAGTATCATCTCCCCCTGCTTGGGTGAAAAACTCTTTGAAAATCTTCAAGATACTTGTTGGACCATCAAAACTCTCAACACCTCTTAGGCCATAGAACCGGTTCTTCAAGATCAGTATATTGATGAACTATCCGAGTGTATGACACATTGGTATGCTCGTGTGACACACCTTTCGTAAACTTAGGGTACAAGTCCTTCTTAGCTATCCATACATGTCCATACCTTCTGGATTCCACATAACAAAGATTCATCCTCCAAGCTCGCTCAATCTGGTTTCTCCGAGAATAACAGAAGCAACACTATGTCCGGTCTTACCACAAAAAGACAGCCATTCATTCGCTTAGCAACAATTTTTCTGTCTTGTATCTTTGGAACCACAATCTTTGCTTGAGTTTCATCCTTTCGTTCAGCTGAAACAACTGGGATTGAGCGTTTTACAAACTTGATTCCTTCATTCTTATCAACCTCTTGTGACGTCGTTCCTTGATAACCCAAACCCCAATTGATTTTGGAGACTGCCCAATTGACAACATATGATCCACACTTGCTGATCCAGTGTTCAACATTCTCACTTTCTTATAGTTCTCAGCAAGTTGTCTCTCCAGAAGCTGACTCTTCTCAAGTTCTTGATTCAACAGTTGTTTCATCTGATGAAACTTTATTTCAGATTCTTGTTGAACTCGATTCTGCTCTGCAATAACTCTCTTAAGAGACTGAAGCTCGTCTTCATTATCATCCTCTCTCACCCTACACTTTGATTCCCTTCGTATCAGTCCGTTCCATCTCTAGGGTGTTGACTTGATCTTTCAAGACAGCTTTATCCTTGATGAGCTGTAGGTTTTCGTGACTGAGTTCTGCAAATTTACCAAAGAGAACCTTATACTCGGCTAGAAGATCTGTATCTATATCACTTTCTGTATCACTGTGTGACGCATCTGAATTGGTGTGTGACACACCCGACATACGAATTTCACCCTTAGTGATGTCTTTTTCAGATCCTATAACTCCATGAAGAGACACGAAATTGAGAGCATCTTCTTTTCTCTCTGGTACTTTATCACTGCAACTTCTCTTCATCTTCATCTTCATCTTCTTGGTGTTCACACAATCTGATTTTATGTGCCCATAACCATTACATCCATTACACTTGATTTCTATTCTCTTGAATGATGGACAATCTGTTTTGACATGCCCAATACCATGACAATTAAAACACACCACTGCCTGCCATTTATGTCTTTCTTCTTCTCTAGGCAGTCTGTCGCTGGACATCTTATTCAAAAGATTCATGGTTTCTTCAAGTTTCTGAATCACCAAGTGAATAGATTCTTCAAGCTTCTTAGCTCTCTGGATGTCTGCTTCAACTGTAATTCGAGAGTCTTGAGCAGGCTTTAAACACTTAGATTCCAATTCCATCTCCTCAGCCTTTAATATCTCTACTACCTCGGCGAACTTCAATTCATCAGTGTTCATCGTCAATGTTATCGCTGCTTTATGTGCTGCAAACTTAGTAGGCAAACATCGCAAAAACTTCTTCACCAATTTTGCATCTTCATATTTGTTACCTAAAACTTGTGCTTCATTGGCTATGAAGCTGAGCTTTGCACTGAAATCTCCTATCTTCTCATCATCCATCATCCTTATGTCTTCAAACTGCGATGCAAGCAAGTCCAATCTTATCCTCCTAACATACGCAGTACCCTCGAAAGCATTTTGTAGTATATCCCAAGCCTCCTTAGCTGATTCACATCCCTGTATAAGCTCAAATTGCTTTCCATCTACAGAATTGAAGATTGTATCCAGTGCTCTTGCATTAAACCTTGAAAGCTTTTTCTCTGTTGCTGTCCACTTTGTCTTCAGTTTAGGTCTCTTCAAACCATCTTCTTGCATCACAAACGGTTCTTCCCATTCAGTTTGAACAACTGTCCAGATATCTTCATTGTGAGGGATTAAACTCACCTCCTAGATTTTAGATCAGGTTAAGATTAAGGATAGATTAGGGAAAGATAACGTGGGCTGAATTCCGTAATAACTTGTAGAATGAATTTGATTTGTATTGATAACTTGGTAAAAAGAATGGTTACAAAAAGATGTTTCTCTTGATGATTACAAAGATAACAAAATGTTTACGAGATTATGCGAATGATTGTGAAAGTGAATAAGGGTTGAATGAGTGCTTTTTCTTGATTGACTTCTTCTTTAAATAGCCTCAGGCTCCATTTGATCGCCATCAACTGGTTCCCGAGATCCCCTCCGTGATATGAGGGATATGTAACAGCTCCCCTTTGACCGGGTCCTGCGCCTTCTTGTGCGTCCACGAGCTGCCTCCTTTCCGTGACCTCTCTAGTGAACATCCTTAGCTCACAGCCTCCGGCTCTAGCTTAGCTGCTTTTGAAGATTGAATCTGTGATGGGCCTATCGCGGCCCGTTATCATTTCTTGTTATTCATCATTAGCTAGCGGGCCATATTTGGGCCCAACATTTGCCCCCAACTTTCGAGAGACGATTTGTTATCTCGGGAGCTAAACCTAGCCGCCCAACCTAGATTTTCTTGTTGAGATAATGATTACCAGTTATCTCAATCGTAGATATTCTTTGCCTAATCGGACGGCTGTAGCTACATTTAACGAGATCGACGGTTCAGATTAAAGGGAATTTGAAATGTAATTTCCGACTTTCGAGATGTGACGTGATATAAAGCTGCAGGTATTAACTACTTCTCTCTCCACTTTCTCCACGCCTCTCGACGGTTTCCAAGGTAACCTCTCTCTCTTTTTATTTTACTGCATTGTTTTCCTTTTTTTTTATTTTCGTTCGTTTCCATTCCTCTGCAACTTTTTCAGAGTTTTTGATTCTCTAGTTCGATTTTCCTTCTTCCTTTCCCTATCTCTTCTATCTTTCCTTTCCTTCCCTCATTATGAGTCAACCAAAAGAAGGTACTGGAGAAACCGGAGTCTCCACTTCGGGTGCTCGGTTAATGAAGGTCAAGCAAGAATTTGGTGAAAAGATGAAGAAGGACGAGAAGAAAAAGAAGGCTAAGGACACGATCGGCGCAAGAGTTTCCAAACGAGCAAAGAAGAAAGAGGGATCCAGTGAGAGTGCCCCACATGAATTTCATCCTCCTTCTCTGATGTCGAGTCAAGATGTTGTTAACGTGATGGTTCAAGCCCACGGCCAAAAGGATTTAGCCAGGGCCTGCAAACCCGACGAGACCCCCGAAACTGCTCCGGAGGGCTGGTTCTGTATTCATGAGAAGTACATTTCCAAATGTCATCTCAGGTTCCCGCTTCTGACCCTTCTACTAGATCTCCTCGATCATTACCAACTAGCTCTCCCCTAGCTCTGTCCCTCAGTTATCCGAGTGATAAATGGCTTCATCACCAGGGCCAAGGAGGAAGGAGTCGCCGTTGGACTCACTGACCTGATGAGCCTTTTCTTGATCAAGGAGAGCTCGTCTAAAGATGGTGGTAGCGGAACCTACTATCTTCCTTGTCGCCCTAGGTTGGGTATTTTCAAGTTTTCTGCGAGTGATGATGACTGGCGGAAGAAGTATTTTTATGTCAAAATCGATTCTTCAACGGTTCCTGAGGGTCGTACCCTCAGGGTTTCTTGGACTGATGCATCTGGTTAGGACTTTCTTAGGATAGCGTTTGTTTATCTTTGTCTATTGTGACCTGATGAATCTTTGATTTTACTTGTAGATATCGCGGATCCTCGCAAGCTTTCCGGTAAACGTACCAGAGCTCTTTTCCGAAAGCTGCAGCAAAGCCCTTGTACTTGGGCTTCCTTTACTACCTCGCGAATAGGATCAGCTAGATTCCCAGAACGATACCACGCTTCCTTTCTGGATCCTGTTCCTACCGCAGATCTAGAAGGTAATCATTTTTCTTGTTTTTCACGTTCATGTTAGGTTCCCAATATAGGTAACCTAATGAGAGATTTTTTTTTTTGTTGTTTAGTTTCCGAAGGTAACTCAGTGATATCGATAACGACGGAAGCTAGCACCTCTGGAACCGAAAAGACTCAACCAAGTAGGGTGCCTCTCAAGCCGTCGTTCCGTTCCAGGGGTAGACCATCCAGAGCAGCCGATGCTTCTCGTGGAAGTGACAAGAGTCAGGGAGGCTCTTTCCTTGACTCTGTGAAGGAAGTTCTCGATGAGGGAACTTCAGACCCTATCAAGGACATTACTCCTACCGAGCCGAAGGTTTAAGATGTTGCTCCTCATTCTGATGCTCCGATGGTGGAGGCTGAGATCCGGGTTACCAAAGATCCTCCCGAGATTGAGCCCCCGAGGAACAAGAGGTCCAGAACTGATCAAGTTGACAGACCTTCTAGGTCTTCCTCCTCGTCTTCCAGAGGAGGTACCGTTGCTGGAGTTTTACTCATTCAAAGCCTGGGTCGATCTTGGATGACTCATGGGGTTTAGCGACGCTGATGAGGCATATGAAGAGAACTGGATGCTCCCTCCCCTCGATCAACAACCTAAGTAACAGAGATGAGTATGCTGAGATAGCTCACTTCATGGGTCAGGTATGAAATTTTAGAATTCCCCTTTTTGGTATTAAAAAATTAACTTATTATTTGGATGTTCCCATCGTTTTGCAGCTGGCTGAAGCTGTTAACAGGGCTCAATTGAAGTTTGAGGACACCATGCACAATGCCCCCCAATGCTGGAGAATTAGCCCAGGTTACTGAGCTAGTCAGAGCTACCAAGGTGGAGCTCGATCAGGCTCGGGTTCAAGTTTCTGAACTTCAAGCCGAGGTTCAAAGACTTGGCTCGAAGGCCGATATTCAGCAGGGACGATCAAGAGTCAAGTGATTGATATCCAAGTGAAGGGTAGGAAGATTGCTGAGTTGGAGTCTGCTCGGAAGATAGCCGAGTATCAGGTCAAGGAACTGATTGCTTCGTCTCAAGACAACCAGAAGAACAAGGAAGCTGAGGTCAAGCTGGCTGTTAGGAGAGGAAAGAAGGAGGTAGCTGATGCCTACAACAAAGTCTTGGTTTCTGTCAAGGAGAAGTTCTCCAAGAAGAAGGATGAAGTCAATCTTCTGATTTACGCTCAAGAGCTTCAGGCTAATACCGAGCTCCTGAAGGATATGCTGAACAATGAGATCAAGAGTGCTGAAGATGAGTACCATCGCTTGATGGCTATGATGCCGGAGGCGGCTGCTGCATACGAAAAGGCTCAAGTCTCAGACTTCTCGATCAGCAAGCTTCCTCTTCCTCAACTCTCTGAGAGCTCAGGTACTTTCGAGATCAATATGTTTAATCTATCCTTTTCCGGAGGGTATGGTTCTAACTTAGGTTTGGTGGACCCTGATTCAGCTCCAGTCGAGGCGTCCGAGATGGGCGATGATAAAGGGGCAGATGAGGGAGGTCCAGCCAAAGAAAGTGAACCAGCTGAAGGAGATAAGGATGTCGGGAGGAGCTCCCGTGATGATGATGTCTAAGAGCTGAGGCTCCTCTCGAAAATGTTGTTTTCATGACTTTTGCCCACTGGGATTTAATTTCGTTTATGTACCAGATTTATAGCATGAGGAGGCTTTTAAACCTTGACTTGTTTTAGGGTCTTCGGAACCCTTGGTAGCCTGGGGAGGCTTTTAAACCCTTTATCTAAATTTGGTTTTTATTTTCGTTCCAAGTCTTTTGATTTAACTTAGTCGTTTTTTGGGCGGATTCGAACCTTGTTAAGGGTTTCGATAGGAAATGTATTAAGTCACTAACTAAGAGGTTTAGTGAATCCTCAGAATTAGATCTCGGATTTTATGATAAGTCGAGAAGACTTGAATTGTATTTGGTTCCTTAAGAGGAGTTCTTAAAATATCGAGATTAGCTCAAGGTTTTTAGGAACCTGAGTTCGGTTTGTGGTTTTCTTTTGAGAATGGTTCGTGGGAACCTGAATTCGTTTTGTGGGATTTTAAGACCCTTTGAAATTTGCTTAGGATTTTAAGACCTTTTGAGATTTGATAAGGATTTTAAGACCTTTGTATTTTGTTAAGGATTTAAAGACCTTAGGTTCAGATCCGTGGACACCTGACTTTGTTTGAAGGATTTTAAGACCTTTGTGGTTTCTAAGATTTTAAGACCTTAGGTTTAGGTTTATCAAATTTGGTTTCGTTTGAAGGATTTTAAGACCTTCGAGATTATTAAGGATTTTAAGACCTTAGGTTTAGATTCTTGGAGACCTGAGTTGATCCGAAGGGTTTTAAGACCTTAGGCCCGTGTTTGTAGGGACCTGAATTTTTAAAGAGTCGAGGTATCGAAGATAATTGCTTTATTGATAATAGAATACATGGTATCATAATAATCGTACAATTGCTGCTTGGACTATGTGATTTTACTCAGACATATGCCTCCTTTGGTCGTGACGAACAGAGTTTTGAAATGAGGTTGGGGCTGCACTCATGACGGAGTTGTCTACGTGCCCAGTCAAGGGATCAAGCCTAATGTAGTTCGAGTAATTTAGGTACCTAATGATAATATCTTTTGAGATTCGTGGCGTACCACGATCTGATTTCAGGTACTCCGGTTCGCACCTTTTGGAGCTTGTAAACGCCAAGTCGTACCACATGGATGATCCGGTAGGGACCCTCCTAGTTGGTTCCTAACTTCTCAGCATCTGGTTCCTTGGTTCCTTCGAAAACTTTCCTAAGTACTAGGTCGCCTACAGCGAACTGTCTGGGCCTGACTTTGGAGTTGTACTGTCGTGCCATTGCTTCCTGATAGTTTTGAATGCGAATCAGAGCTCGGTCCCGTCTTTCCTCGATTAGATCGAGACTGTCCGTCAGGAGCTGGTCATTAGCTGCAGGATCGGACGTACAGAGTTCCCGGCGGAGGCTACCAGCAATGGTTTCGGCTGGGGCGACAACTTCCATCCCGTAGGCTAAGGAGAAAGGGGTTTCCTCTGTAGCCTTTCGTGGGGTGGTTCGACATGCCCAAAGTACTTCAGGTAACTTTTCTGACCAGAGTTCCTTCTGGGTTCCGAGGCGTTTCTTGAGGTTTGCTAGTACTGATTTATTAGCAGCCTCCGCCTGGCCATTTCCTTGAGGGCGTCGAGGTGTTGAGAAGGTCATGCGGATATTCCATTTGTCACAAAATATTTTGAAGTCGTGAGATATGAATTGCCCTCCATTGTCAGTCACGATTTCGTATGGGACGCCGTGTCTACACACGATGTCTTTCCACACAAATTGTTCGACCTCGAATCTGGTTACCTGTTGGAAAGCTTCAGCCTCAATCCATTTCGTGAAATAATATGTTAGGTCTAAGAGGAGGCGTAGCTTCTTCTTTCCACTTCCTGACGCTACTAGTGGTTCTACGATGTCCATGGACCACCTCATAAATGGGTAAGGAGCGGATATGTTGGATAGCTTTTCCGTAGGTTGGTGTATAATCGGTGCATGCCTCTGGCATTTGTCACATGAGGAAGAGTAGACCTCACAGTCTGCAATATTGGTAGGCCAGAAATAGCCTTGTCTTTTGATTCGTATAGCTAGAGCTCTGCCACCGGAGTGGTTTCCACAGGAGCCGTCGTGCATTTTCTTCATGAGTTTCATAGCAACGAGGCCATGAACGCATTTTAGGTAAGGTCCGGAAACGCTTCGTTTGTGGAGGGTAGAATTGATTATGCAGTATCTTGCGCTCAATGTTTTGAGTTTTCGAGCCTCCCATTTATTGGGTGGAGTCTTTCCCTCCAGGATGTATTGCATGATTGGTGTTCTCCAGTCCTCTCTCCCTACAACTTTGTTATGAAGAGACGAGGGAGGTTCCTGTTCGGGACATGGTGTCGTGGTGCCCTCGGAGATATTCATAGGATTAGGCTCCAAAGAGTCTGAATTCTGAGGAATATCTCCATTTTCCTCGTTATTCTCCGGGGTCTGGATGGTGCCCCCAGATGAATTTTTGAGAACTGAGCGACTTCTAGTTTTGACTTTGCAGACGAGTGGGTCCGAGGTCTGGATGGTGCCCCCAGAGGTATTCGTAGGATTTAGCTCCTGGGAGTCTGAATTTCGGGGAATACCTTCATTTTTGTCGTTGTTCTCCGTGTTTTGGATCGTGTTCCCGGAGGTATGCTTTTTAAAGCTACGTATTTTGGCTTTTGGGAACCAGAATGTTGTGAGAACTTGGGTAGCTACCGTTTCAGGGTAGTTCCCTTCGGTTTGCTCTTTTGGCTTGCTGTCTATCTCAGCTTTAGTAGCTATGTCGATACTCGGCTTTTCGATTCCTTCTACGGGTATGATCCATTTTACGAGGGGGTCTGATGTGGAGGCTAAAGCAGCCAACGCATCTGCTGAGGAGTTCTCTCCTCTTGGGATCCTTGTTAGCTCGAATTTGTCGAATTGCTTAGTGAGGTTTTGGACGACTTCGAGATATGCCGCCATTCTTTCGTCCCTCGTTTCGTATTCTCCGTGAAACTGGCTAGCTACTAGCTGTGAATCACTATAAGCGTTTAGCTCTCAAATTTCGAGGCTCAGGGCGAGTTTCAACCCAGCGATTAGTGCTTCATATTCAGCCTCATTGTTTGAGGCGCTGAATCCGAGCCTATAGGACTGCTCGATGGTTTCTCCAGCTGAAGAAGTTAGCCTTAGCCCGACACCGGAGCCTTGTTTTGACGAGGCTCCGTCGACATACAGGCTCCACTTTGGAACTTCCATTTCCGAGTCTAATTGCTCAGATGATATCTCAATGATAAAATCGGCAAGGACCTGAGCCTTTGCTGTTGCTCGAGGTCTGTACTCGATGTCGTATTCACTGAGCTCTATGGCCCATTTAGCCAATCGTCCTGACTGGCTGGGACTGTGCAATATCATTCGTAATGGTTGTGACGTCATTACGATGATCGAGTGCGATTGGAAGTAGGGTCGTAATTTCCTGGCAGCTGTTACGACCGCATAGTAGGGTACCTTGTTTCGGCGTCTATCAGACTCTTGCTAGTGTAATAGACAGGTCTCTGTTCGTTTTGTTCCTCTCGTACTAGCACGCCACTAACTGCAGCGGTTGATACGGTGAGGTACAGATACAGTGACTCTCCTATTACTGGTTTGGACAGGATCAGAGGTTCGGAGAGGTAAGCCTTTAACTGCTTGAAAGCTTCCTCACATTTCTCGTCCCATAAGAACTTCTTATTATTTTTAGAAGTTTATAGAATGGGAGGCACTTATCGGTTGACCTGGATATGAATCGATTTAGTGCTGCGATTCGTCCGGTCAATCTATGAACCTCTCTGGTTGTCTTAGGTGATGGCATTTCCAGGAAGGTTGCTATCTGCTGCGGGTTGGCTTCAATGCCTCTTTCGGTTACGAGGTAGCCTAGGAACTCGCCTGAGGGTACCCCGAAGGTACATTTAGTGGGATTGAGCTTCATATCGTACTTGTTAAGGATATCGAAGCATTCCCTTAAGTGGGAGATATGGTCTTCTCCAGCTGAGGATTTGACTAGCATATCGTCAATATAGACCTCCATGCTTTTTCCAAGTTGTCCAGCAAACATCTTATTTACTAGCCTCTGATAGGTAGATCCTGCGTTCTTTAACCCGAATGGCATAACCTTGTAGCAATAGGTTCCTCGTTCGGTTATGAATGCAGTTTTTTCTTGATTCTCAGGATCCATCATGATTTGGTTGTACCCCGAAAAAGCATCCATGAAGGACATGAGTCGATGGCCAGCTGTTGCTTCAACCAGGTGGTCGATGTGAGGTAACGGGAAGCTGTCTTTTGGACAAGCCTTGTTTAGGTCGGTGAAATCTACACAGATTCTCCATTTCCCGTTTTTCTTTTTTACAACTACCGGGTTAGCTAACCAGTCAGGGTAGTGCACCTAATAGACCCAGCTTTCGTAAGTCGGTCAATTTCGTCGTTAACAGCTTGAGCCTTTTCGAGGCCCAGCTTGCGACGCTTTTGTTTGATCGGTTTGAAAGTGGGGTCTACTCTCAGTTTATGGGTGGTGACGTTCGGATCTATACCTTTCATGTCACTGGTGGTCCATGCAAAGGTTTTGACATTGCTTTTTAAGAAGTCAATGAGCTCTTTTTTGGTCTCAAGAGGTAGCTCAGATCCGATGCTTACCTGTCTTTCAGGATTTGAGTCGTCGATGCAAACTTTTTCGGTGAGGTTCCTAGGGGGACCTCGAATATTTTGTTGCATCTCACGACCCTCCTGGATCTGTAATTGCTATTGGGTGGATTTTTTGAGGATTTCGAATCCTCCCATGTAACAGATCCTGGAGATCTTCTGCCTACCATGTACGGTAGTTATTCCTTCAGGTGTTGGGAATTTCACGCATTGATGATAAGTCGAGGCTACTGCTTTCATCTTGTGAATCCAGGGTCTTCCTAGGATCGCATGGAACGGGGAAGGTCTGTCGATGACTACTAAATTAGTCACTTTCATTATTCCGCCAGCTATGATTGGGAGTTTGATAGTTCCCAAGGAGGTAGCTGTTTCTCCGGAAAAGCCTACGAGATTAGCTTTTTGGCCAATAATTTCGTAGTCGTCTATTTCCATCCCTTTCAGGGTGTTGTAGAAAATGAGGTCAACAGAGCTTCCTGTGTCTATCATAAGTTTAGGCACCTCGTATCCTGCGATGTTCATGGTGACGATCAGGGCATCATCGTGAGGTCTGTCAAGGTTTGACGTCTCACTTTCCCAGAAAGAGATCTTAGTATTGGACTCGGGGTTAGGAGGCTTAGGTCCAGTGTTAGACACAGCCTTCTGTACATGATTTTTAATATAATTAACGGAGTCTTGATATATATCGGATCCTCCAAGGATACAGTCCACCCTCGAGTCGGGGCTCGATTGAGGTGACGGTTTGCTCAATAGAGCCTCGACTTGTAGGCTTTTTCCTTGGGGGAATTTTCCAAGAATCATATCGACTCTTTTCTTAGGAGCTGGAGGTGGCGAATCTGTCTCCTTCTCAGGTGACCTTTCGCGTTTTGGAGAGGTATCTCTTGGACCTCTTTTTTGATAGGGCGGTGGCTTTTTAAGGTCCACACCCTTTATTTCTCCGGCTGCGAATTTAGCTGCCAGCTGTCGTTGGAGGTCCCAACATTCCTCAGTTGAGTGTCCTTCTCGATCGTGATAGTAGCAATGTTTGTTTTTATCATATCCTTTTGACCAGGGAGTTTTGTTTGCTGCGGCGACAGGTTTTTCTTCCTTATCCTCCTCGATTGCATAGGAATGTTCTCCCTGAGTCTGATTGTTTCGGAAGTTCTCCTTTTTATGAGGTCCCTTTGCCTCTGAAGATTCACCTTTCGAGTGATTCTGAGGTTTCTTGTGGAGTTTATCCAGTGCAGCTGTCTCTTCCTCCAAAATAATATATCTGGTGGCTTTATGAAGAGCATCATCGATAGTTGGAGGAGTATTGAGTGTTAGTTCTGACCAGAAATCTGATTTATACCACAAACCTCTTCTAAGGGCCTCGATGGCGGCTTGGTCGTTGGGGTTCGAGAGCTTAGTTCTTACTGCTATGAATTTCTCGATGTAGACTCGTAGCGAGTCCCCCATTCCTTGTCTGACCTTCCAGAGGTCAGCCTCCGAGGCTTGCTTAAGGATATGGGTCGAGTATTGCTTCATGAAGGCATTAGTTAACTGATCGAAAATGTCTATCGAGGCTGGTTCAAGACCAGAAAACCACCCAAGCGCTGTTCCAACCAGGTTTTCGGCGAATGTCCTACAGTAACCTGCTTCACATTCTTCCTGCGTAAAATGGGCTTTCACGATAGCTAATCAGAAGGCTCTCAAATAGGACTTTGGGTCAGAGGTCCCATCATACTCGGGAATTCTAATTTTTTGGGTATCTCTTATGTAAGAGCTGGCAATTCTGTCAGTGAATGTAGTCTCACAGGTTTCTTCAATCAAGCTCTCGATTTCGGGAGCTGAGCTCGTTGCCTTATGAACTTGAGCATTCAACTTCTGGAGAGCTGCGTGAGTTCGTTCCATATATCTGCGAATGGCGTCAGGTCCCTCTAGAGGAAGGACATTTGGGTCATTATTAGGTATTTGACGAGCAGGTTCCTGGCAGAATCGTGTTGGCTCATCTTCCCATGCAGTTGGTGGGCTAAATCGCTCACCGGCTCTTGGGTTATCGGTGTCTGCCCTTTGATATCCGTCCGTATTCGGGGTTGAACTCCTGGTTTGATAAACCGAAGCTGATGTTCTGCCCCCGGATGGGAGGGATACTCCTACTCCGGACTTAAAAATAGGTGGCGGAGGCGGCAAGCGAGTGCTCCGGTCAGCAATCTGACTGGGCGTAGAGCTGGTTGTCGCTTCGTTACTTCCCATAGCGCTAGTGACGGGTGGATTAAACGCGGGAGCTGTCCCAGCATGAGGTGTCTGGAAAACAGATCCCCGTCCTTCCGGAACAGTGCTATCAGGAGAAAAATATAAACGTCCTCGAGGGAACGAGGGATCGGTCAATCGATCTCGGAAGGTGACCCCTGGACCTTGACGTTGCGGTGGTTGGGTTGTAGCGTTTAGAGATCTAGTTATCTCTTCGAATCGTTGCTGCCGAACAGCTAGCTGATGCATTGTACGCTCGTTCTCTTGAGCTTTGTCTACTAATTGCATCATCATCTGGCGAATCTCAGAAAGCTGCGCCTCCGTTTGGTTCGGAGCGGTTTGCTGCTGAGGATTCTCGGTGACTGGAAGCCCGGAGGCGGTTCCACCTGATGATCTCGGGTTAGTCACTCCAGTGGCAGTCTGGCTCGTTCGAGCGCTAGCCGCTGTTGCCCAGATCGGTGATCGCCACGTCGAGGCTCCGGAGTTACGAGACTAAAGCCTCCATCGTTCGGTGAGCCATCGCTCTGAATCGGGAGGTTCGGGTCAGACGGATTCGTTGTCTGATCGGTAGGATTCATCCTTAAGTTAGAGTAAGGGATTCGATTATTTCATCCTCACAGACGGCGCCAATTGTGAGGGATTAAACTCACCTCCTAAATTTTAGATCAGGTTAAGATTAAGGATAGATTAGGGAAATATAACGTGAGCTGAATCCCGTAATAACTTGTAGAATGAATTTGATTTGTATTGATAACTTGGTAAAAAGAATGGTTACAAAAAGATGTTTCTCTTGATGATTACAAAGATAACAAAATGTTTAAGAGATTATGCGAATGATTGTGAAAGTGAATAAGGGTTGAATGAATGCTTTTTCTTGATTGACTTCTTCTTTAAATAGCCTCAGGCTCCATTTGATCGCCATCAACTGGTTCCCGAGATCCCCTCCGTGATATGAGGGATATGTAACAGCTCCCCTGTAAGACCCGAACCCGGCCAGCTAGGCAGCGGTCGACGCCTCACGTCGCTCGGTCCACATACTGACCGAACCACTCAATTTTTCGCGCTTTATCTATACTTTCGCCTAAGGGCGAAGTCTATCTTAGACCTTAGCTTAAGACTACCTTAGTCATTTCGTAGCTTAGGTCCTTTCAACTTATGCACAGCGGAATATTATCTATCAACCATTGGTATAAAACCAATCTAACACTTGTAAGGTCGAATCCCCTTAGCCATGGTCAGTATACACAACTACTACCAGCTCCAAGGTCATACAATAACCGAGGTTCCATTCCCCTAACCATTCTATCTAGATCTAAACAACATTGTTAGATCATACCTTTGCCACATCCACGGAGCTTGATAGCTCATTGTATCAGCTGACTTAGCTGTTTAGATAGCTCATCCAGCTAGCTGAGCTGAACCACTTCACTTGAGGTTCTCCACTCTCTTCCAGCTGATCGAGCTGCAAGGCAGCTTCGCCCAGCTCCTTGTTTACTCGTCCATCTCTCCTGTGTCTGCATAAAACCCTTCCCTTGGTTACTTAGTCATTCAACCAGCCATCCCCACAGACCAAGTACCTTTGGGAAGTCTTCAGCTACAAAAAAACCCTCAAGCAAACATGCTCCAAAAACTAATTAAAATTCATGATAATTCATGATAATTCATAACTAAGAGAATGGTAAAGTCAGATTTCTCAGAACTGGCCTCGATCATACTGATCTCGCCCATGAACAGCCCATATGGCCATAACTGACCACCTCCAAATCAATGAGATAAAACTAATCTTTCACCATGATAATTCATGATAAATACCCATTAAGAGATATTTGAAGTCGGATCCTAACAATTCCCTCAGGAACTATCAGATCTCAACCTACCTGCCCAACCAAGGCCATGGAGAGATTTCTCTGAACCGGCCACTCCATGGTTCAGTACCTCCATGTCTGAACAACAGAGAATAGGATTAATAATGCCCACCAGTTCCTGAGTCAATCAACCAACCACCCCACATGACTCAGAACTGATGAGTCTTCACACATACCTAACCGGCCATGGAACCATGTCCCAATGAACCTGGTCAGTCATGCTCTTCTTCATGGCTATCAGCCAATCCTGTACCAACCCAAGGTTGATACCTATCACACCATATGATTCCATTACCTCATTGCCACGGCCTAAAGCCATTGGTAATGCAAAACCATAGATCTGGTTCACTCATGAACCACCATGAATCACTAACTGTTGCATAGCATCTAATTACCATCCCACATGGATGAATTAGTTCAACTATGATCCGCCCCTGTCCTCCAGGTCCTGTATCCCTACAATACATCACAATATATGGTCTCCAAGGGCGTGCCATACTTGGCCTCTTATGCACCTCAAGAGACAACAACATAGACCACAAAGTAATCATATGTACATGTTACCTTATACTTGATCTTACTAGATCTTGTGCTTCCTGTATCAGGTCCGGCCTTGTGCCTCTTGCACTTGTCTTAATCAGGTCTTATCACATACCTCCAGTATTGATAAGATCCATTCATGGGTCGCACCATCATCCCTTCCATGGAACTTCCATGGAAACAGTTTCTGCACTGCATCTACCTTCAAGACTGTACATGCCTTTGGGAGTGGAGTCTGGCCTTCTCCATTCTACTCTGACCATTTGCGTGTGTCCCTAAGACACATAGGAAGCCTAGGGTGTGTTCATCCATGATCAAACACCACCCAAGGGTCGTGCATCACTTCCCACTTCAGTGCCCATGAAACTGCCTTTCTACACACCACTGCTCATAAGGCTGCTCTTGGACTTTGAGAGGGAATCCGGTCATCTCTCTTCTTTCCTGGCCATTTGGATGTGTAGTAAGGATGTAGAGGAAGCCTATGGCGTGGAAAACCATAATCAAAACACACCAGAGGGTCGTTCTCAACTCTCCTCTTGATTGCCATCAAAACTGCCTCTTTGCTGTCTTCATCCCACTCTTGGGGTTGGATGTTGCCATCCGACTTTCTCTCTGTTTTCTCTGGTTTTTCTTTGTGTTTCAGGAAGAATAATGAAGCCCTGGTGTGCCTGCAAAGGCACGGACTTGCCTGATATATATAGAAGAATGGGCAGTTACCTTTCTAAAGGTTGCATCATTTCGGTTTCATTTCTGGCCATTGATTTCATCAATGGTCCAGATCACACCCATTCGCCTATGGCAGTTGGCTGAGGTCATAAGAAATGAACTTTGCCATAAGAAATGTTTTATCTTTGGTGGACAGCGAATTTTCCAGCAATGCGCCTTAAGAAAATCAAGTGTAGGACCAAATATTGGTAAAGTTTTGCCCTTGTCCGAATATACCCGCTCCACTTGATACCCAGATTTAACCGAGTATTTTCCATTCTGAGTAAAATGCCATCCGTCCATGTCTACTTTGTGAAACCTACTCAATGGTATGCTTTCAATTATGCTTACATCATTGGGATCCACCAAAGCCCTGATTGCCTGTGAGTTCCAGATCCGCAATTCTGGATCAATAAGTTGATCTACCGTGAGATCGGGGTGACTGAGAACATGATTTTTATTTCCTGGTCTCGGGCGAGTGGTAGGGAGCCAGGGATCATTCCATACTGATATGGATGACCCTGTTCCCACCCTTTTGATTAGTCCTTTGCTAACCAGAGATCTAGCTGAAATAATACTCCGCCAGCCGTATGACGGTGAGTATGAACGTATCGGTTCCAGGGGTGAAGCATTCCTGAAATACCTTCCTTTAAAAACTCGTGAGAATAGAGTATTTGGTTTCTCTATCAGCCGCCATAATTGCTTACCCAACATAGCTGTATTAAAATCCATTATATCCTTGAACCCCAGTCCTTCTTCTGCTTTGCTGATGCATACCTTGTCCCAAGATTGCCAGTGTATACCTCTGGTACTACCTCCTGGACTCCACCAGAACTGAGAAACCACACTTGTTAATTTCTTTGTTATTGCCTTTGGTAACCGATAACATGACATTACATGATTAGGCAATGCCGTAGCCACTGATTTAATGATTACTTCCTTGCCCCCCTTTGGTAAAAAAATTTAAAAGTCCAGCCATTAATCATGTTGTTATACCGTTCTTGGAGAAAACTAAACATCTTAATTTTAGATCCTCCAAGATTCTCTGATAAACCCAAATATGTTCCCATACCTCCAAAATTTTGAATACCCAAGATATCTCTCAACTCTTGTCTAGTTGACTCCCCAATCTTATGACCAAATTGTATCGAGGATTTTTCAAAGTTAATTAGTTGACCAGAAGTAGCCTCATATTCCTTTAATATCCGTAGAATGGTTTGGCACTCATCGATGCGTGCTCTACAAAAGAAAAGACTATCATCTGGAAAAAGCAAATGTGAGATCGATGGACAGGCCCTCGCCACCTTCATACCAGTTAACTGTTTATTTCTCTCCGCCTTTTTAATATTCGCGATCAGTGCTTCCGTACACATAATAAATAGATACGGTGATAAAGGATCCCCTTGCCGTAATCCCCTTTGGGGTGTTATCAGACCCCGTGGCTGACCATTAAGTAACACTTGATATTGTACCGACGATACACATTTCAACATAAGTTTAATCCAATGCGGATCGAAACCCATTTTATGGAGAAGAGCTCGAATAAAATTCCACTCTATCCTATCATACGCTTTACTCATGTCTGTTTTGATTGCCATAAATTTTCCTTGACATGCCTTATTCGTCCGCAACCCATGGAACATTTCCTGAGCTATTAAAATATAATCCGAGATCAGTCTACCTGCCACAAATGCCGATTGGGTCTCTGAAATAAGAGCGGACAGACAGCCTTTCAACCGCTGACATAATACCTTGGGTATAATCTTATATCCAACATTGCATAAGCTTATCGGCCTCAAATCTGTCATCCTGGTGGGTCTTTCTGTCTTCGGCATCATACAAATATTAGTAATATTTAATTTTGGATCCATTTCCCCAGATACCAAAAAATCATTCACCAAAGTAACCAAATCCTGTTTAATTATATTCCAAGAATGCTGGAAAAAGAGAGCTGTCATTCCATTAGGTCCGGGTGCCTTTTCAGGGTGCATCATAAACAGAGCCTGCCGTACCTCTTCCTCTGTTGCTAATCTCAACAGTCGCTGGTTTATCTGTGGAGTAATACCTGAATTTATTTCTTCCAAGAAACTGTCAAACTCTGTGGGTAAAGTGGTTGTGAATAGGTTCGAAAAATAATCCACAGCCACTTTTTCAATACCCATATCTTCCGTGATCCAATTTCCATTATTGTCATGTAGACCTACAATCCTATTACGTACTCTTCTCTGTTTTGTTAAGCCATGATAAAACTTTGTATTAAGATCCCCAGACGTGTACCACATATTACGACTCTTCTGATACCAATATTCCTCCTCATCCTTATATGCGGCTTGTAATTTCCGTGATACTTCTAATATATCTTCCTGCGTCCTAGAGTTGTCTGTCTGAACCTCTTCCAGTGCCTTTTGGAGTTCATTTATTTTTTCCTTTCCAAACGGTGGGTTATCTTTTCGCTATTTAGCAATTTCGTGTCTGCAGTTACTGATCTTCCCCACTATATCCACATTGCCATTCCCTGAATTTCAATACCAACCCATCTCAATCGAGTTCATAAATCCCTCCTGGCCTAACCACCTCTTATCAAACCTGAATTGCCCTCATCGTTTTGGTACCTTATTCTCCAAATAAGCTATAACTGGCCGATGATCTGATCATACCATCCCTAGATACTCAGTGTAAGAGCAAGGAAAGAGAGTATGCCACTCCTCATTTGCTAGTGCACGATTAAGCCGACATCGTACCATGAAAGCCCCTTTTCCTTTTCCCTGCCGCCCTTGCCATGACATTTTATTCCTCCTGGCCGGAAATTCCAGTAAACCACTATTCCTGATCATATTATTAAACGGTACAAACGAATCTGGATGCCTCAAAGCTCCCCCTTCATTCTCATGATTTCCGGTGATCTCATTCAAATCCCCAATCATGAACAAGGGGTCTGACCTTGATAACCCATATCTATTTCCGTTCCCAAACTTGTTCTCTTAACTTTTGTACCGGATCGCCATATACAAAAGTGAGAAAAACTTTTTTCCCGAGTGCCACAGCTTCCACATCAATTACTCTGTTACTAGAATATAGCACCTTAATTTGATGGTCATTATTATAAAAAAGAGCTAGACCACCACTTGTTTCTATAGGATCCACTGTCACTAGATTATCAAATCCAAAATGAGTTTGAAAACCTTGGACAAACTCAAAGTCCTTTTTTGTTTCGAAGAGAAATAAAAAATCCGGTTTATGTTTTTGCCATATCTCTGGTAAATAACTGATAGTCCACTTACTGCCAACCCCTCTGCGGTTCCAACTTAGAACTCTCATTAAAAAAATTCTTTAAGCGGCTCACCAGAGCTTTGTAATACGGGTGTAAAGAGACCCTGAAAATTCCAGCAAGACATCTCAAATTGTCTCTCTCCGGTACCGTAATCATTATCCCATACTTCCTTGACATCCAATAGTATCAAGCTAAGAGTTTGAGACCCTTGTTCCGTAAAGGCAAAATATCCTGATCTCGACCAATGATGAAATATAAAATAAACACCCAGATGCCTAAATCTTTTAATCTGTCGATAGCCCACACTGAGACCTGCCAATAACCCATAATTTTTGAACTCGTACGCGTCCTTATCATCTCATTTCGCCAAATTAACCAGCCCAAAATCATACAAAACACTGATACCTCAAGCCTAATGGTTTGAAAGCAATCTTTTGGGCCTGATCATGTTAATTATATTAATGAAAATATTTCCCAGAATAAGTAACCAATGTACCTCCAAATTGTCACTACAGAAAACAAAACGAGTAGAATAAAAACCTTCTGTAAAGGCATCTCCTAACACCTTCCATTTGTGATCCACAAAAAATAAAAACACTCCAGTATATATAATATTCGCACCGAACTGTTGACTCTGCATCCCTCAGCATCATCTCGACAACCCATTCTCTTCGTGGAGAATCACACCAGTACACTAACCAAACTGCAAAATGTTTTTGGTTTGAAGAGACCAAAAACTTCCTGGTTTTTCCCATAATGATCATAAATCTCCTATTATTTTTCTCCACTGTCATACCCATAAAACCAGATAAAAAATCATCACATAAGTGCATAACTTTCCAACCAGACCCAAACCATAAACTCAAACATCCATTATTATTCCAAGCTTCAGTGAGAAAATCATCAACTGAGAGCCAGTGATATACTATCACCCATATAACAGAAAAAATATTAAAATCAAATAGAAAACAAACGCTCATGGAGCTTATTGAGAAACAGAAAAAAAACATAACCATCATGCCCTCCTTGCACAATTCTGATCCATACTTCGTAATACATAAACTACTTCTTGACCTGATCAGATTTCGGGATTGATGTCTCCTTACTCTCCTCTTGTTTAGCATTTTCCCCATGACGAGAAGCTGCCTTGGATGCCTCACGTTTCCTTGGTGATGCCAACGCTGAGGCTAGCCTCATTTTGTTGCTCCCCGCTGTACTTATCATCCCCTTGAATACCTTCTTTCGAGCCCCTTGTCTCTTCCCTGTTTCCTTTACCGCCGGCTCTACTTCCACTGCACTAGTCTCCTGTTCCATATCCGCCTCTGGTATATCGTTTCCTGGAGAGAAGGCTCGCATCTCTGACTCCACCATGTCCATGTTGAAATCCTCTTGCTCTCCTTCTGCCATCTCCTTGCTATCTTCTGCTGCATCCAAATTAATTCCATTCTCCATCAAGGTAGACTTTATCTCATTCCACTCCATAACCTCTTTCTCCGAGAGATCTGCTTGCTTGTCCACCAAGTTTTGCACTAATTGAGTACCCTCAAGCACAGCAACAAGATCAGATACCACCTCTGAGCCCTCTCTCTGAGTCTTGAAGAGCTCCTCTTGAAATCCTTGGAAGCACACAGCGTTCCCTGCTCCTCAGTAGTCACTATCTCTCCTTCCTCACGAAAGTTCTGACCTTCGCCACCATTGACCTGAGTATCCTCTGTCCTCTGCCCACTCGCTGAAACTCCCTTGTTCCCACTTTGACGCATTGCTCCCTTCTGGTCTGACCTGTAGCGAGAGGTTTCATCCTCCCCTCTAGCATATCCCCGGTTACTATAGCCTCTCTTGTTGCTTTACTCTCCTTTTTGCATCCATTTAGTCTCTGCTCCCCCACTTACTTTCTCCCTTACCCTTGCCATAGTAGTCTCTACCATCTCTCTCCTTACCCTGATGAGCTCCATTGCCATTTATAACCACTCCCTTATAACTTCTAGCTCTGTCCTCGTGCTTGCCAACATCTTGCCAACCTCCATTACTTGCCTCACGCTTTTGCACTTGAGTTTGAGCCTGGTTCCTCTTGTCTAAGGGGCACTTCTCGTCCTTGTGACAGAGACTTGCACATAGTTGACAAAAACAAAACAGCTTTTCATACCTCAACGCCACCGTAACCTCCTCTTCCTCATAAAACTGACCCCCCTTGAAGTTGATTGTTGTGTCAAAGCACAACTCTTTGAAGCCATCAACGATCACAAGAACTCTTGTGTGATCAAGATCCACATCCACCAGTCTACCAAGAGCATCGCCAATGCTTCGTAGTGTGGGTTCTGTCCTGAACTGCGATGGGATACCCAAGAACCTTACCCAAAACGGGATCTACGATGGATACGTCTGAGATGTTTTTGGCTGCCAACGCTCAATAGCCAACATCAAGTAATCAAAATGAAAAGGTTGCAGCTTCAGAATCGTCTCAATGTCCTCTTCCACCTCAAAATCGAACTGAAACTTTCCAAAACCCAGATCCGTACCCGTTACCCTGTCTTCCACCTTCCAGATCTTTGGAAGGTTACCCAATAGCGCCTTCATATCTTGCGCCTCAGGATTCATACACCTCCCAATTAATGTTTTGGAAAATGTCTTGATCAGTGCCGAGTTGTCAAAGTGAGGCACTGAGATCTTCAACCGTTTACGCATCCCCTCTCTAGTCTTTGTGACTCCCAAACTACCAAGTACCTGACCCTGAGTCATAGTAACCAACGAACCCAGAACAATTTTAGCCTTGATGATTTTTAGTGATAAACGATTTATGGTAATGCTGTAAGAGGAATAGACTCCAAAGCTGAATTTATAGTAAAACCAGCAGACCCTTAACCCCCCCCCCCCCCCCCGTTACAATTCCCATTATCAAAGGCGATTCCATAATAATACCTAAGATCCTTTGTAATCTTCCAATCAACTTTCTAAACCAACACCCGACCAAATCCCCAGTTTCCATTTTCTGTTAACGCTCCTGCTATTTGTCAAGCAACAAAGAATCGGGAGAGAAAGAGTAGACTCAATCATACCTTCTTCTTTCTGCACTCGGGCTTTGATGAGAGCCAAGATCGCGTTGAAAGATCTTGTTTCCAGAATTTCCTTAACCCATCATAATATCCGCTTGCCCCCAAATCGAATCCTTTGTGATATGAAAAAATATCCCCATCTCCCGACCCAGAAATCTTCGCCTTGATTTTCATCAGTATCTGAAGATCTCACCACTGTAATCCCCGGATCCCAATCTTCCATAACCATCATAGCCGTCGAGTTTATCAAACCCTAATCGCATTCGCCCTCTCTGTTGCCGTGTCTCTATGTTATAACTTGTACATATAATATATTCATATATATATATATATATATATCTGTACATATTAAAAGTAAAATGTACAGACATAATTTTTAATAAAATTTCCATAATTATAATATATATATATTCATTAGGGTTAACTACAAAAAATTAGTTACATGTGTAGAATTTAACTATATATGCACTAATTTTATGTAAAGTTTAGAATTAAATAAATGTTAATAACTTTTATTTACAAATTTAAAATTTAAAAGTTAAGAAAGATTTCTAAAATTGAGGTAAACACAAGTCTATAAATATGGTATAGTACACAATAATATTTGTATTTCTTCATAAACTAAAAATAAATTTTACAGGGTAGAAAATGGATTTCTGATAAATATTATTAATAGTAAAATATTTACTCTGGAAAAATAGAAACTAAAACAATGTAATAACACACATAAAATTATTTAATAGTTTTGAAATTCATGTTTACTTTGAGTGTGTGTTTGTAGAATTGGTCTTATATAGTACTATTTAATAAAATTAACAATTTTATAAAAAAAAAAAGAATTTTGTTTTTGGTTGTAGTTAATTTCAGGAAAAAACCAGTACACTGTGAGATTTTGGTTTCTAAAAAGAAATTACTAAGAGGAAGCAAAAACTAGTTTCACAAAAAAATAGAGAATTTATTTGACCAAAATCATGATTGGGTAAAAATAGTTTAGTTTTTGAAAATTAAAAAATAAAAACTAGTGTAGAATTTACAAAACTAAAAACTAAAATTAAATTTTCTACATCATCGATACAATTTGGTCATAAGTTCCTAAAGGATTGAGATCGGGCATCCACAATCTATTGGGTATCACGAATCTAGAAGGAATGGAAAATTATTTGGGTATCCCTGAAAGTCTTGATGGTTCAAGAATACAGATTTTTGGATTTTTAAATGAAAAGGTAAATAGTAAAGTGAATAGTTGGACCAATCGCTTTCTTGCAAGAGGCGGGAAAGAGATGTTAATAATCAGCAGCCTCACCTATGCCAACATATGTAATGTCATGTTTCAAATTTCCCAAAGCGCTCACCATGAAAATTACGAACACTTTAGCTCATTTCTAGTGGGGTAGTAGGGGTAACAAAAAATATATTCATTGGTATTCATGGGATAAAGTCTACACACATAAAGAAGAGGGAGGCCTGAGTTTCAGGGATCTTCAGAACCTTAATACAACTATATTGGCAAAACAATTATGGCGTTTGTTAGATAAACCAGAATGTTTATTTTCAAAGGTTTTCAAAGGTATATATTTTCGGCATACTAATCCTCTGGATGATCACATATCTTATTCATCTTTTTATGGATGGAGAAGCATCTGTTCAGCTAGACCTCTGTTAAAAAATGGCTAATCAAAATAGTGGGAACTGGGCAATCAATCTCCGTATGGAATGATTCATAGATTCATGCTTCTCGCCTGAGGACAGCATTACCAAAAAAATCAAATTTAATTTTTAAATCAGTCTCTTACGGTGGGAGATCTCATCAATCCGGTCGATCAATCCTGGAATATGGATCTGCTTAATGCATATAATCACCTAGATGATGTGAGATCATTCGAGGTTTAGTAGCTAGCAGGACATAAAGGCCATATACGTATGGTTGGATGTTCACAGAAGGTAAATACTCGGTTAAATCAGGTTTTAGGACTAAATCCTTATATCTAGATAGAGGCCCAAGGATGATAACTTATGGACCAAATATTAAACCCATATTGGCGTTTTCATGGAAACTTAAATGTTCTCCAAAACTAAGGCATTTCATTTGGCAAGTATTATCTGAGACTCTACTAGTATCAAAGAATCTGAAGGCACATTGTATAGAGTGCGATTTACGGTGTAGTATTTGTAGAGCAGAGGAGGAAACTATCAATCATGTTGTCTTTTACTGTCCACCAGTATTACAAACTTGGGCTATATCTCGGATCTCTTCCCCTCCCAGAATATTCCTATTCTTCCCGGTTTTCACCAGTTTAGACTATCTCTTTCAGAGGTTTATGAAAGAGGTTGATTCAGATTGTTTTCCATGGATTATGTGGTATATATGGAAAAATATAAATTATAAAATTTATCAGAACAAGAATGAGAATCGTTAGGAAATTCTGCACAGAGCGGAAGTTGAAGGAACACTTTGGGCTGAGGCGCAATTATTGGTGCAGGAACATCATGTTATATCAACCAGTTAATTGGCTTCCAATATGCGAAGGACTACACACCAAGAAGACAATCTATTCAGAAAAGACTAAAAATGAGCTGTATATTATATTTATAAATAAAAAGAGTGAAATTACACAGTTTAAATATTTGACTCCATCACGAGCCATATAAAATCCAACCAACGCTACCACTGGTTTCAATGAAGTTATGACATATGCTAAAGCTTCATCATCTCTGCTTTTTTTTACAAGGTTAATACCTACAAACATAACTTAGACACATGATTCGGTTGTTGCATATGCATTTACGCAGAATAAACAATGAATTAGCAGAACTGCGAGTAAACAGAGCTTGAACATATTCTATAACTGAAAGTTTATGTTAATCTGATTCTCAATAAAACAATTATTATAGTGAATCTAATCTTTAATCGACCTGAAGATGGCCTTTAATTAGAATATCTAAGGAAGAAAAAAGTTGACGTCGTCCGGCTGCACAAGGTGGACAATCACACAGTAAACTGTATCCAGATGTTTCAAATTTATTGCAGATTTCGAAATCACCTTATAAATCTAATATGAATACCAAGTGCACTTTTGCAACGATTGAAGAACCAGTACAATAGTCAGAAAGACACTTTTGCAATAAGGAACCAACGTATCCACTTTGAGCTCCCTGTGGAACCCTAATATGAATCTCCTCCGCGGGTTTCCACATCTTCCTCCATCTCTCTCTATCGTTTGCAGACCCTGGCTTCTATCAGTAAAAGACGGAGGCAGCAGCTAAAGCACCGAGCATAGAAACACCGCATAAAACCTGCCCTCTGAAGGACATGAGAATTTTAGGTGAAGAAGGGAGACATTCCGGTGGATTTAGGCTTTATCTTCTTCTGCAAGGCTGTAGATTTTGGTTGATGTAAGATTTGATGAAGGACTTTATATAGGAGGAGAAACATAGGGAGATGGAATAGAACTTAAATAACATATTGAATGATTCAAGAATATTTATGGTAACAGTGATTTCCAGAGAAGCAAAATGATGACGGCGAAGAGGAACATTAAATTGTTGCGAAATGAGCTTAATATGAGCCAGTACGAAAGAGTATGAACCCACACGAAGAAAATCAGAATTTTTCATTTTTGATTTAAAGATGACATGATGTGGCAAAATAGAGTCTTCTGATTGGGAAATGTTTTTTACAGACGTGGATAAACTCAATGGAGCGTATATCCCCTTTTAGTATTGTCAGATTGTAAGATAAATTGTTGTTAAGTACAAAATGTTTCTCTCTCTCTTTTCTCTCTCTCTCTCTCTCTCTCTCGACGAGTTTTTTCGTCAAAAACATAGATTTTTGTCTCTCATTGAGAGTATTTGTCCGACGGTTAATTCCCGTGAAATATGGGGTTCTCATGTCGGTTTTTGTCTGTTGAGTCAACTCTCTGGCGGTTATCGTTTTGACATCCTTTGGGACGAACGGTTTCTCAAACCGCCATGGTTATATAAAGATGCCTTCTCTCATTCTAGTTCTCTTGTTGTTCATATTTCACTTCTCGAAATGATGAACGACAACTTAAGAAGAAAAATGCAAGAAATTGATTTAGGTGTTCATGAAGCACCGATTGCTTTGCCGGCGGCGATTTGTGCTAAGGCAGTACAAGCCAATCGGTTCTCAATTGTGGGAGTACTTGTAAATCCCCAAAAACAAAATATGCATGCTCTAATCGGACAGATGCCTCGTCTTTGGGGGCTTGCAGATGAAGTTGTGGGTCGTATTGTGGAGCCAACTAAGTTTCAGTTTGTTTTCTGATCAGAGGAAGCCTTGAATCTCGTTCTCCGTCGTGGGCCGTGGTCTTTCAGCGAATGGATGCTTGTGACTCGTCGATGGGACGCAACCTTAACTCCAAACGACCTCAAAATCATACCTTTTTGGGTGCAAATAAGAGGCATCCCTTCACAGTTTTTCAACCGTCAGATGGTGGAGTTCATTGCTGATCGTATTGCCGACCATGTTGGTCAAGTTCGTGCTATTGAGTTTGATGAAGTGGCGAGTCTTACAGACTATGTTCATGTCAAGATTGACTGGAACATTGATCATCCTTTAAAGTTTCAGAGGAACTTTCAATTCAATGTTAAAGAAAACACTACGTTAAAGTTCCGATATGAAAAGCTTCAGAATTTATGCGTTAAGTGTGGAATGCTTACTCACGAGTTGAAGGATTGTCTTCCTCATGACCCTGACGAGGACATACCTGATCCTCCGGTTGATTCTCCTGACTCTGAAGGGAATGGCAATGAAGCACCGACTACACCGGAGGCTCCGGATGCTGATACACATGCTGCTGCTGTTACTGGAAGGGTGTTTCCAAAGGAGGAGGGTGGTACGAAAGGCGGATCTGGATCGTCCTCTGCTACGATGACTGCACTCTTGCTATACCACACTTTGATGTTGACATGGCTGCAGAATCAATACGTTATATCAAAGCAAAGTTGGCAAAAGGAAAGTTTCTAAAGGGGGAGTTGTGTACTTGGTTGCAGTTACTTGATAAGGCACATGAGGAGCCAATGGAGGTTAAGCATAAGCAAACGATACCACCGCTTTCTGGTTTTGTGCGGGTTAATATCCCAGATGATGATCATGTCCATATACCAGGTCTTGATCACATTCAAACTCAAGTCAAAGAGAACGAGTTCACTGTTATGTCACCAGATTGGCCGGTTACTCAGCATTACGAGACTTACTACCATCCTATGGAACTGCGTGACCCTGAGGAGGAGTATATGAGCGGCTTTGATGAGTACGTGAAGGAAGAGGAGGACTTCTGCGTTAAAAAACGTAAATGTATGGAGTTTGTGGAGGTGGATATTGAAGATTCACCAACAAATCGGTTGGACCTGTTTCCGGTTTGTAAGAAGGAGGGAATCGAGTCGGTTGAATCATGTTCTGGTAATGACTATGACGGAGGCGCGGGGGGCCCGGTACCCCCACTGTTTCCATGAAGATCATCTCCTGGAATTGTCAGTGCCGCTGTGCGCCGCTGACGAAAGATCGTCTGAAGGAGCTTTGTCTTAAAGTTTCTCCAGATATTTTATATCTTATCGAAACTATGAATAAGAATGATGTAGTAAGAGATGTTGTTGTAACTTTAGGTTTTGATTACACATGTTTAGTTCCTCCTCGTGGCAGAAGTGGGGGTTTAGCAGTCCTTTGGAAGAAAGATGTTGTTACTAAGTTGTATGAATCACCAAGACTCATTGATCTTTATGTTCAATACAATGGTTTAAATTTCTATTTGTCTTGTGTTTATGGTGACCCAAAACAACAATATCGACATGTATTATGGGAGAGAATACAAAGAATTGGAGTTTCTAGAAATGGTCCTTGGCTTTTAGTTGGGGATTTTAATGAAATTCTAAATAACACAGAAAAAGATGGAGGTGTCGTACGTGATGAATCTTCTTTTCAAGACTTTCGTGATCTTTATGTAACTTGTGACTTACGAGATTTACGTTCCATTGGGGATAAATTTTCCTGGGTGGGTACACGTAACACACATGTTATCAAGTGTTGTCTTGATAGAGTGGTAGCAAATTCAGAATGGTTGTCTTTGTATCCAGCATCAGAAGCAGAGTTCCTGTGGGAACCGAAATTAGCACTGTCGATTTTTGTTAAGTAAATCGGAGGAAAGCTAAGTAAACTTAACTTTCCCTGAAGGTCCGGATTCTCTGCGACAACCAACGACAAGTGATCAAATAAACGCGGAAAGGTTTTATTAAGATTTGAGACTGGACCTTAAGGAAGGCTGCCTACGTACCCCTTTCGAGGATCAAGTCGGACGTAGTTCAGTTAGAAAGATTTGAACAAGAGATCGAACTGCCTGGCGGAGTTCGTCTAGTACGAGCGTTTGTCATAGAAACGGGCGTGTCGAGAATAACGCCTAGGGTTTCTATGTGCGGAACTCTGAGTAAAAGGATTGTTAGATTCTTCCGAAGGAACAGAAGTCTGCGGACAAGATGAAGGTAGAACGAGAGGCGGCCAGACGTCCTAGGTCATGCCTTGCTAGTCTAACCACCTAAGTTCTAAGTTCCCTTAGTCTAAAATCTCGGATCTGCTCTCTAAGTCTCTCAATTTTCTTCTCTTGGATTTTTCTCCTCTGCCCCCTTTGCTTCTCTCCTCAAGCTGCTTTATATACTCCTCCTTATGACGGTCTATTCTCTTTTGGGCCGCGAAGCGGGCTTTTTCCATTTTCGTCGGCCTTCATGTTTATCGGGAAACTTGACATTTATCTTCGGG
This sequence comes from Raphanus sativus, assembly GCF_000801105.2. Taxonomy (NCBI): domain Eukaryota; kingdom Viridiplantae; phylum Streptophyta; class Magnoliopsida; order Brassicales; family Brassicaceae; genus Raphanus; species Raphanus sativus. Next base: position 25,584,714 of record NC_079517.1, on the reverse strand, counting down.
AAACTTGACATTTATCCTTCTGGAAATTTAGAATTTATCTTGTTATGTAAAGATAAACGTAAATCGTCGTATCTATCTCAGATAATCGTAAGCGGACTGTCCGATCGCGTTTGGTCCCTTTCGGGCCGTCTCTAGGACTTCAGTTGTTTTCTACGATTTCTTCGGAAGATCTTCAATCCTTCGTAGAGTTGAGATGAGTGGTGTCTTAAGATAACCATCACTGTTTCGCACGAAGAATTTAAGATCTTCCTTCCCGTTGATATCTTACGAGTTTCCGAAGTGTTTCCGACGATCTTTGTTTGGAGTAAGAACGGGAGTTTTGTACGCGGAATCTCAACGATTCGTTCCGCGAAAACTTGGGAAAGACGAAAAGTACAGACTTCTGACGGCCGGGGCCTAGAACTTATGCACGGAAGCTTGTCGCCCGCGACCCGAGCCAGCACGGGGCTAGCCGCCCGGCGGCCATGGCCAGCACGGGCGCTAGCCGCCGGCGGCCACGGCCAGCACGGGGGCTAGCCGCCCGGCGGCCACGGCCAGCACGGGCGCTAGCCGTCGGCGGCCACGGCCAGCACGGGGGCTAGCCGCCCGGCGGCCACGGCCAGCACGGGCGCTAGCCGCCCGGCGGCCACGGCCAGCACGGGGGCTAGCCGCCCGGCGGCCAGGACCAGCACGGGGGCATGCCGCCCAGCACCTGCATCTCGGCGAGGGCTTCGATTTGATATCTTGCTCGTTTTCTGGGTCCTCACGGTTTGAGAGAACGGGCTCTTTGAAGTTTCCCAGCGGCCAGGACCAGCACGGGGGCTAGCCGCCCGTCAGCCAGAGCCAGCACTGGGGCTAGCCGCCCGGGACCTGTGTCTCGGCGAGGGCTTCGATTTGATATCTTGCTCGTTTTCTGGGTCCTCACGGTTTGAGAGAACGGGCTCTTTGAAGTTTCCCGGCGGCCAGGACCAGCACGGGGGCTAGCCGCCCGGCAGCCAGAGCCAGCACTGGGGCTAGCCGCCCGGGACCTGCGTCTCGGCGAGGGCTTCGATTTGATATCTTGCTCATTTTCTGGGTCCTCACGGTTTGAGAGAACGGGCTCTTTGAAGTTTCAAGGCGGATTCCTTGTCGTTCGGCCTGTCCAAACTTAGATTACTTCTCGTTTCTTCCGTATACTTTCGTATGGTCGTGTCATATCAGCTACAGACCTAATGTCTCTCGGTTCTTCTTGATTGTATCATCGAAGTTTTACGACTAAATCTGAGTTGGTTTTCTCGTAAAGTTTATCGTGTAAAACAAGAACGATCGACTTTAACATAGGTTTTTTAAGCTATACGACTTGTTTTGCTTTCGACGCTTGTTTTATGGAAAGTCCGCGCACGATAAATATTTTTAGCCGTTGATTTCGAGATAACCGTTTTTGACCCCAACAGTTAGCCCCCCAGCCTGTAAGACGCGGAGACGATCTTGCGGGCGGAAGATTATGAGTTGAAAATCGAAATTTTTGGCTAAGAGTATTTCATTGCGGAAATCCACATCACCTTTGATTGGCGATCGTGACGTCGGGAAGACTGTGAGTTCGTTGCTTAATGTGAAGAAAGAGAAGAACATATGTCCTCGAAAGTCCGTCGTCTTCAACAGAAGATTCAGAGTCTCGAGGAGACGGAGACTCGCAACTTCGACTCGATTCTCGCTGGTCTGAAATCCGTGTGCACCCTTGTCCTGGATTCGGAGGGTTCGGAGGACCAGGACCACGCAGTCAAGGATCGCGAAGCCGGCGCATATGAGACATGCAGCGGTGGTGCGACCAATGGAGGCGACGGTGAGACCGTTCCTTCTTTGGGTGAGTTTTGAGGATGAAGGTGATGCTCCGGGGAGCGTCTAGGTTTATAAATCCCTTTAGGGATTTTTATTTTGATTGTGTTTCGGCCGTTTAAGAGGCGATGATGTGTATTTGCGGGACTGGCTGTTGGTGGCTTCGAATCCCGGCCTTTTTCAGGGCATCCGTTGAACTCTGCGGCTCCATCTTTATAAAATATTAATGTTGCGTTTTCAGAACTTCTGTCTATCGAAGTTAGAGGGACAGGGTGTGAGTTGTCGTCTCATTCATGCCTCCCTGATGATCACCGTATCCGTCGTTTGTACAAAGCGAGATTTTCCTGCGGTTTACTATTTACGCGAAAATTCGTGAAAACGTACAGACTTGAGTGAAGAGACAAGTTTTGGGATCTCGCGTCGTTGACGCTTTGCCTATGAGATGTTAAGATACCAGCAAGGCTGGGTTTAGGGCAAGACCTAGGTTTACTCTCAGACTGAGGCTGTGCGATGACAAATCGGCTTTCGTTTTGCCTGTTTGTGATTTTAACCTGATTCGTACCGTTTTAAAATCCGCGAAGTGGTATCGGCTTATATGATTTTTCTGGGCACGAATCGAGCTACTTCCTTTACGAAGTGCTGAACCAAATTTGGATTTTTTGTATAGCGCGCTATGGGATCCTTGTCGGATGTAAAAGGGCCTACCCATAGGTGGCTTGTCTGTTTAGGACGTTAGAGTTCGTTTGTTGTGATCAGCAACAACGATATGATGCCGTTTAGAAGGCGTATGAAGGTTTTAATCGAAAAACGAATGTTCAGGCACGAAGCGACGTCTCGCAGTGCTTTGAAGTTTGTTTTTCTTATGCCATAAAGGACTATGGGCTTTTAGAAATCGCGGAATGTTTCCGGGCGATAGTTTATGATTTATTTGGTGGATACTGGATCCATTGTTGAGGCCGTTTAGCGATTGGCGAGTTTGTTTGCGAAGAGTTTTGAAAATTCGGTTTCTGTGTTTGTAAAGAGTTTCGAAAATCCGGTTTCTTCAAAAAACGTGGGATTATACAAGCATACACATTTCAAATATGTACGAGTTAATTTTCCCTTGTGCCGCATTTCAAATGTTCACGGGCTTGGAGATGTTTTGCGAATGTCCATAGTCAGAAACTGTTGTTTCAGTTTGGACGTGCAAGTTATAAAATTTTGATCGAGGAATTAGGACCAGGGGTCGCGCATATTTGACCCAGGGAGAAGTGTCTACCTTCGCTTTGCTTCGCGAAGTGTTGGCCTTCCGGGATTTTAAGGACGACTCGTATAACTCTTGGAGCTTTGTCACGAGTGTTTCTTTTCATGCTTTGTTTACGGGGCGTATAGAACTTAATCAGTCGATGTTAAGTTCAAATTTTTCCGTTAACCGTATGGCTTTTAGGATTGATTTTATTACGAGAAATTTATCGCATGATTTCCGCTTTTGGGCTATGCGACAGAGTTGCTCGCGTAATGGTCACTTGGCGTTTTATGACAAATCGTGGATTATCGTTTGGCCCTTAAGTGATTGGAGCGGCGATCGTTCAGCTGTTTTGTCTTGGCGTGAAGGCTGTGTTCAGCCGTTTAACCAAGGAGTTGGTAAACGATCAGACCGCGATCCTTTCGCATTAAGGTCATATTGGTTCACGATTGTCCTTAATGATGATGCCGAATTCAGGTCCGGACTTTATGGAAAGACGTAGTTGGCCGAGGGCCGAATAGAGTTCGTCGAGATAGACATGCCAATCATAGCGGAGTTTTCCAAGTTATGGGTGATGGCTTTTCGAAACGATTTTCCACTTTAGGTTTCAGTTATACGATAGATGCTTCGTATAAAGTTTCCTTTGGTCGCATGAAAATTGTTTCATTTTATTCGAGGAAATAAAGTTTAAGGAATCGACGAAGAACACGTTCGGATTCAGTTTTGGGTTATTTCCCGCTTGGACGTAATTTTCCGTATTGCGATGTCGGTTTGCATTAGACCGATCTTGGTTTTCCTTATGCTGTTTTTGTGTAATATGTTTATACGAAAGTAATGGATGACCGGTTTCATGAAGATAGAAAATCGCAGATAGTCAAAGTAGTCTTGTTTCCGTGGTTTACACGGGAAATGTTTCCGCTTTGATTTCGTTTTTTGGCGAAAGTTGCTTCGGGTTACTCATGAAGTTTTACCGAAGGTTATTTCGTTAATTTTGTAGCTCACCGTCGTGCCATTAGTCTCACGGAAGCGGAAAGAGTATGCCAAGGATGCGCGGCGATCGTTTCTCGGTTTTTCGAGAGATTAGATCGGTTTGCGCGTTCTGCCTAGACAGTCAAGAAACAATAGAACGAAACTGGAAGAAAATGTCTAAGAATTATCTTGCTAGACTATCCACCTAGGTTCTAAGTTCCCTAAATTTTACGGCAGTTTACAAGACGTTCCCATTCCTTTCCTACGAAAAAATTAAAACCTTGATAAAATTTTCTAAGTCGGACGTACCTTAGTCTCATTGATTACTCGAGATTGCCTCATGTCCGTTCCTCTTTGTCTTCTACCGTTTCATTGTCAAAGGTCTTCGAAAAGTCTGATACTGAATCGAGAATCGATTTTTGATGAAACCTGAAGGAACAGTGCAGAATCGTTGCAGAATCGTTGAAGCAAAGGGAGGAGAAGTAGGCGAAACTCGAAGAAGGCTAAGGTGGGTAGACAAGTGAAAACGAATGGCAAGATGTCACTTGAGTGGGGCTTCTTGTTTCGTCAAGCTATGAGCGAACTGGTAAGGTCAAGAAGCTTGCGATCTTGTTATACTTCACGAATGATGTTTCGTAAAATATTGCCGAGCTTTTATTTAACGAGAGTTAATCAAAATGTTGTCGAGTTAATTTTACGGAAATTGTTTCGTAAAATTAGTTTGGATAATATTTGGGTCAATCTTTACGAGGATTGGCAGTGCTTGACGAATGTTTTTTTGCCCGGCGACCAGCGCAGCACGGGCGCGTTAGCCGCCCGGCGCCTAGAGGCAGCACGGGTGTGCTAGCCGCCCGGCGCCTAGGGACAGCACGGGCGTGCTAGCCGCCCGGCGCCTAGGGACAGCACGGGCGTGCTAGCCGCCCGGCGCCTAGGGACAGCACGGGCGTGCTAGCCGCCCGGCGCCTAGGGACAGCACGGGCGTGCTAGCCGCCCGGCGCCTAGGGACAGCACGGGCGTGCTAGCCGCCCGAGACTGTGCTTCCTCGCGGGACCTGCCTGTTTTTCTCATTTTTTTAAAGGTTTCTTGATCGACACTTAGTCTCTCGAGGTTTCTTTAATTGTTTTTCCGAGACTTTTGGACATTGATTTCATCATGATCCCAGCAAGGAATTGTTTCTTAGAACGTTGTTGACCTTTTATTTTACGAGAGTTATTTCACAAAATGTTGTCGAGTTAATTTTACGGAAACTGTTTTGTAAAATGTTGTTGAGTTTAATCATGCAAAAGCTGTCTCGTGAAATATTTTCGAGAATTTATTTTACGAAAGGTGTTCCGTAAAATGTATCGAATTTTAGCATTAGAAACGCTGATTGGTAACCCGATCAGTCGTGCTTTCTGTTTCATGAGTAATCTGGGGTTTCTCCGCGATTTCCAGGAGAACAAGTCTTTATTTTTCCGGGAAATTCTAAAAAACATTTCCAGTCAAAACTCTACTCGGTAATCAGACCGTCATATCAGCCTTGGGCTCGATCCTACCTAAAATCGTATGTGGGTCGTTTAGCTGTGATTCGGGCCCCTTTTGGGCTGTCTTGGGACTGAGACATTTTACGATTTTTCTTTAGAAAAAGCCGTTGATGTGACGCTGGTTTTTCCGAAAGGATTTCAATTCCCCGTATAGTTAAGGCAACTGGTGTTCAAGCTAACCATAGCCGTTTTATACGGCAGGCAGGAATCCGTCTCCACTACCAAGTCTTTTTATGAATTTTCCCGAAGTCTTTCTTCGATAATCCAAACGAGGGGGGTTGTGTCCATGGACCCGAGGACCGTGTTGCAGGAACTTGGACGGGGGTGCATGGTTGATAGGACCCGAACTTGGTTGGGATGGTCCGTTCTCAGGACGTTTGTCCGTAAGATGATAATCTTAGATAACTGTTTGCATAAGCGTTGGTCGTAGGAGCAGTCACTGCTGAAGTTGTTTTACCAGCGTCGATGTGAGCTGTGAGTTTGTCTTTCATATTTCCAGACATTGCTTTGATCAAGCGTTTTGCGGCCGTAAGAGTAAGAGTAATCCGTCCCCCCTCCTTCTAGCGCCAAACTGTGGGATCCGAAATTCGCACTGTCGATTTTTGTTAAGTAAATCGGAGGAAAGCTAAGTAAACTTAACTTTCCCGGAAGGTCCGGATTCTCTGCGACAACCAACGACAAGTGATCAAATAAACGCGGAAAGGTTTTATTAAGATTTGAGACTGGACCTTAAGGAAGGCTGCCTACGTACCCCTTTCGAGGATCAAGTCGGACGTAGTTCAGTTAGAAAGATTTGAACAAGAGATCGAACTGCCTGGCGGAGTTCGTCTAGTACGAGCGTTTGTCATAGAAACGGGCGTGTCGAGAATAATGCCTAGGGTTTCTATGTGCGGAACTCTGAGTAAAAGGATTGTTAGATTCTTCCGAAGGAACAGAAGTCTGCGGACAAGATGAAGGTAGAACGAGAGGCGGCCAGACGTCCTAGGTCATGCCTTGCTAGTCTAACCACCTAAGTTCTAAGTTCCCTTAGTCTAAAATCTCGGATCTGCTCTCTAAGTCTCTCAATTTTCTTCTCTTGGATTTTTCTCCTCTGCCCCTTTGCTTCTCTCCTCAAGCTGCTTTATATACTCCTCCTTATGACGGTCTATTCTCCTTTTGGGCCGCGAAGCGGGCTTTTTCCATTTTCGTCGGCCTTCATGTTTATCGGGAAACTTGACATTTATCTTCGGGAAACTTGACATTTATCCTTCTGGAAATTTAGCATTTATCTTGTTATGTAAAGATAAACATAAATCGTCGTATCTATCTCAGATAATCGTAAGCGGACTGTCCGATCGCGTTTGGTCCCTTTCGGGCCGTCTCTAGGACTTCCGTTGTTTCTACGATTTCTTCGGAAGATCTTCAATCCTTCGTAGAGTTGAGATGAGTGGTGTCTTAAGATAACCATCACTGTTTCGCACGAAGAATTTAAGATCCTCCTTCCCGTTGATATCTTACGAGTTTCCGAAGTGTTTCCGACGATCTTTGTTTGGAGTAAGAACGGGAGTTTTGTACGCGGAATCTCAACGATTCGTTCCGCGAAACTTGGGAAAGACGCAAAGTACAGACTTCTGACGGCCGGGGCCTAGAACTTATGCACGGAAGCTTGTCGCCCGACGACCCAAGCCAGCACAGGGCTATCCGCCCGCGGCCATGGCCAGCACGGGCGCTAGCCGCCGGCGGCCACGGCCAGCACGGGGGCTAGCCGCCCGGCGGCCACGGCCAGCACGGGGGCTAGCCGCCCGGCGGCCACGGCCAGCACGGGCGCTAGCCGCCGGCGGCCACGGCCAGCACGGGGGCTAGCCGCCCGGCGGCCACGGCCAGCACGGGCGCTAGCCGCCCGGCGGCCACGGCCAGCACGGGCGCTAGCCGCCCGGCGGCCACGGCCAGCACGGGCGCTAGCCGCCCGGCGGCCACGGCCAGCACGGGCGCTAGCCGCCCGGCGGCCACGGCCAGCACGGGGGCTTGCCGCCCGGCGGCCAGGACCAGCACGGGGGCAAGCCGCCCGGCACCTGCATCTCGGCGAGGGCTTCGATTTGATATCTCTCTCGTTTTCTGGGTCCTCACGGTTTGAGAGAACGGGCTCTTTGAAGTTTCCTGGCGGCCAGGACCAGCACGGGGGCTAGCCGCCCGTCAGCCAGAGCCAGCACTGGGGCTAGCCGCCCAGGACCTGCGTCTCGGCGAGGGCTTCGATTTGATATCTTGCTCGTTTTCTGGGTCCTCACGGTTTGAGAGAACGGGCTCTTTGAAGTTTCCCGGCGGCCAGGACTAGCACGGGGGCTAGCCTCCCGGAAGCCAGAGCCAGCACTGGGGCTAGCCGCCCGGGACCTGCGTCTCGGCGAGGGCTTCGATTTGATATCTTGCTCATTTTCTGGGTCCTCACGGTTTGAGAGAACGGGCTCTTTGAAGTTTCAAGGCGGATTCCTTGTCGTTCGGCCTGTCCAAACTTAGATTACTTCACGTTTTTTCCGTATACTTTCGTATGGTCGTGTCATATCAGCTACGGACCTAATGTCTCTCGGTTCTTCTTGATTGTATCATCGAAGTTTTACGACTAATCTGAGTTGGTTTTCTCGTAAAGTTTATCGTGTAAAACAAGAACGATCGACTTTAACATAGGTTTTTTTAAGCTATACGACTTGTTTTGCTTTCGACGCTTGTTTTATGGAAAGTCCGCGCACGATAAATATTTTTAGCCGTTGATTTCGAGATAACCGTTTTTGACCCCAACAGTTCCTAAGACTATCAGGATCAGATCACCGTCCGGTTGTTACTACAGTTTCTTTTCTTAATCAACGTTATCAGAAGCCATTCCGCTTTGATAAGCGTTTATTCAATGTTAAAGATTTTAAAACGTATGTGGAATCGGGATGGAATTCTTTAAGTGGTGGACGACAAATCTCAATTGGTAAAAGAATTGCAGAGTGTAGAAAATCAATGTCAGTTCGTCGACATAAAAATAGATTAAACGCTGCTAAACGAATAGAAGATTTACAATATGAGTTGGACTTTGTTTTCACATCTACGGGTCAAATTCAGAGTCAAATTCCAGGGATTAAAAGAGAACTAGCTCAAGCATATCGTGCTGAAGAAACTTACTGGTACCTCAAAAGTCGAAACACTTGGTTATGTTGTGGTGATCGTAATACTAAATTTTATCATGCCACAACCAAATTAAGATTTTCTCGGAACAAAATATATTCTGTTCAAGACGTAAATGGTTTCGTATATAAAGGAGATGAGGCTATTGGTAGACATGCCGAATGTTTTTTTTAAAGAAGTATATCGTGTGGGGAACACAACGGTTCTCCCTTCAGTTTTTAAAGATTTCAAACCAACAGTGACAGCTGAGATAAATGAAGATATCACTAGGAATATTTCAAATGAAGAAATTCATGCAGCAATCTGTCATATAGGAACTGACAAAGCACCAGGACCGGATGGACTAACGGCACAATTTTATCAAGATTGTTGGGATATCGTAGGAGAAGCCATTTGTGTGGAGGTAAAAAGTTTATTCACTACAGGAAAATTATCACAAGGACTAAATCATACAAATATATGTATGATTCCAAAAAATAAGTGTCCTAAAACACTGTCTGATTTTCGTCCAATTGCTTTATGTAATGTCCTTTACAAAATCATAAGCAAGATCTTGGTTCATCGGCTCAAATTATCGCTCCACAAAATTGTTTCGGATTCGCAAGCAGCATTTATACCAGGACGACTAATCAATGACAACGTTTTGATTGCCCATGAGCTGATGCATTCTCTGAAATCACGGAAGAGGGTGTCTCAGACATATATGGCGGTGAAGACGGACATCACTAAAGCTTATGACCGGGTCGATTGGAATTTCCTCGAATGTACCTTACGAGCATTTGGTTTTGCGGAAAATAGATACAATGGGTAATGGCTCTGGTCACCACTGTCGAATATTCAGTTCTTATTAATGGAATCCCTCAAGGACATATTATCCCACAACGTGGATTACGTCAAGGGGATCCGTTGTCTCCATATCTATATATTCTCTGTGCTAATATCTTAAGTCATCTTATTGATGTTCAAGTTCGGCGCAAGAACATAAATGGTATTAAAATTGGTAATGGAGCCCCATCTATTACTCATCTATTTTTTGCGGATGACTCTCTCTTTTTCTGCATTGCTAATCAAAAAAATTGCAAGGCTTTAAAAGAAGTGTTTGATATCTATGAAAAATGTTCTGGTCAAAAAATAAATCAAGATAAATCAGTAATAACATTCGGTTCTAAGGTCCATGGTTCTAAACAAGATTCCTTGAAGCAAATTCTCGAAATTTCAAATCATGGTGGTGGTGGGAAGTACTTGGGTCTCCCAGAACAATTTGGGCGAAAGAAAAAAGAAATGTTTAGTACGGCAGTTCAACGTGTTAAACAAAGAACGTCCCATTGGAGTACTAAGTTTCTTTCCCCAGCTGGTAAAGAAGTTTTGATTAAATCAGTTGGAGTATCAACCCCTATCTACACTGTCTCATTTTAAACTCCTTGTTGCTACAACTCAAGAGATAGATGCCACCTTAATGAGATTCTGGTGGGGAAAAAATGATAATAAAGGTTTACCTTGGGTGGTTGGAAAAAATTACAGTATACAAAGAAAGAAGGTGGGCTTGGATTTAAAGATTTACCCAAATTTAATGATGCTTTGCTTGCCAAACAAGCATGGCGAATCTACTCCAAACCAGATTGCCTTTTTTCCAAACTTTATAAAGCCCGATATCTTAAAGACAAACAACTTTTAGAAGGAAGAAGATGTCGTAGTCAATCATATGGATGGGCATCTCTGCTTGCTGGTATCGAGCTTTTAAAGAAAGGATGTACTTATATTGTGGGAAATGGCAAAGATATACGAGTCTTCAAAGATAACTGGTTACCGGTTAATTCACCACGACCTGCCTCTACAACAATAAACTGTGACTTACGTGTCATTGATCTGATTACAACATCTTCCTACAAACACTGGAATCCTATGGCTTTACAATCCTATTTATGCGATGAGGACCAACGTCTTGTACGACGGATATATTTAAGCCAAACAGATAAAGAAGATAGATTGATTTGGAGTCATACACAAGATGGAAACTATATGGTGTCGTCTGGATATACGGTTGCTCGGCATGCACCAGAGTTTTTGGTAGAAGCTCCTCCGGTTCCTTATGGTGATCCTATTCTAAAGAATAAAGTGTGGAAACTAAATATAATGCCCAAACTTAAACATTTTCTGTGGCGTCTTTTGTCAAAGGCTATAGGAACAGCTACTCGATTGAATTCACGTGGAATGCATTTAGATCCTATTTGTCAGAGGTGTGGTCTGGCAGAAGAGACAATAGATCATTGTTTTTTTACTTGCCCAGATTCAATTAGTGTTTGGAGATGTGCAAATCTACCTTTTACAGTTCCATTATGCACAAGTGATTCTATGGACAATAAAATTGGGTTTCTTTTGCAAATTCAAGGTCTCGACTCTCTTTCACTTTATCAACGGTTGTTACCTTTTTGGTTGCAATGGCGTATATGGAAAAAGATAAATTTTCTCCTCTTTAGAAAGCAAATACTACCTCCAAATGTCACAGTTGACAATGCATGTGCCGACGTTAGAGAATGGATATCATACTTATGTTTGTCATCTACTACAATTAACAATACAAGTGCAGGTGTTTCTTCCCAGCTATATCGTCATGGGAACGTCCAGCTCCACACTTTCTAAAGTGCAATTACGATGCAGCATATGATCTAATTTCAAACCAAGTACGAGGTGCCTGGATTATTCGGGATTGTTATGGTCATCCTTATATGTGGGGCTCAGCTAATTTGGGGTTTGCGAATTCTAGTTTAGTTGCAGAGGAAATGGCTTTACTTGTAGCAATGCAAAATGTTTGGATAGGAGGATACCCTGACATGATTTTTGAAGGGGATTCATAAATCTTGGTTAAAACAATCAATGCACAACTTACAGATTCACCAATTCAGAATCTTATTGAAGAAATCACCAGCTTGAGAAACAAGCTTTCTACATTAACATTTTTGTTTGTTAAACGTAATGGAAATAAAGCTGCCCATGTAATTGTTCAACATGGACTAGAAAATTCTATTTTTGAAAATTGTAAAGTTTATCCACCTAAGTGGTTAACTCCAACTTTGTACTCAGATATTATGTTTTCTTAATAAAGTTAAGTTTTGTCGGAAAAAAATGTATTGTCAGATTATCTCTAGCAATCATAGCTTGGAAACTAATGTATCTCAACTATTTTAGCTTTAAATTAGTTATTCTGGCTTTATTTGTCCAACAGATTAAAAACCCAATAATATTATAAACCCATCACACTAAATAATTAACTTCACTACTTGTTTGTCCCATAAACGTGGCACATTTGTGACTTTTCCAGTTTGCACCAAACTAATGGACTTCAATCACGACTATTAAATAATTCAATTGCGAATATCTTGCCACGTGTAAGATTTGGTATTCATCATCCAATCAACGCCCGAGTTTTTTGGTTACGTTGTAGCCAATTAGACTCATTCTCACACAAACCAACTTAAAGATTAGCAACAACCTCTGAGTGACAATCGGATAAAATGGCGGAGAAGAGCTTCAAGTACATCATCCTCGGCGGCGGCGTCTATGCCGTTAGTACTCTAATAGAGATCGAGAGCAAAGAGAGTTTTGGTATAACGATCTCTTATTTTCCACAAAAGGAATGTGTTTGTTACAAGCTATTTATATACACTTACAGACTTGTTAACCAAACTGAAATCAAGTATACCAGCTAATCTAACTAATATTAAACCAGACTAAACCGGTATTCAAATATACACTTAATATTCCCCCTCAAGATGGAGGTGCATAAATGTTTATCAACCCCATCTTGCTCATATTCTCCCGGAAAGGAGCTGGATGTAACGCTTTGGTAAGCATATCCGCTAACTGATCTCCGGTCCGAACAAACATAGTCTTCACAATTCCCTTCACGATGCATTCTCTTACTTTGTGACAATCAAACTCGACGTGTTTGGTCCGCTCATGAAATACGGAATTACTCGCAATGTAGAGAGCAGCCATGTTGTCACCATAGAGATAAGCAGGAAGAGAAAAAGGTAGACGAAGAAACTTCAACACTTGAGTAAGCCACATAATCTCTTTACTCGCAACACACATGGCTCTGTATTCTGCCTCCGCTGAAATCAATGACACTGTATCTTGTTTCTTGGATCGCCATGACACCAAGGAACATAGCATAACCAGTCACTGATCTACGATCATCATTACAAGTTCCCCAATCAGAGTCTGAGAATGCTCTTAGATCAAAAGTCGCATCAGTTCCATAGAGAAGACCTTGACCAATTGAACCTTTCAAATATCTCAGAACTTTGTGAAGTGCTTTGAGATGAACATCACGAGGATCAGAGGAGAACTGAGCCAGCTTCGAGACAGCAAAAGAAATGTCTGGCCTTGTGATTGTGAGATATTTTAGCTTCCCTATTAACCTTCGACATTGTTTCTTATCTTCCAGTACAATACCATCTTCTTTTGACAGCTTCTGGTTAGGTTCCATTGGTATCGATGATGGTTTACAGTCTGAGAAACCCAATGCTTCCAACATATCCAATACATACTTTCTTTGACACAACGTAATCCCTGCAGCCGATCTTGCAACTTCAATGCCAAGAAAAAATTTAGGAGGCCCGAGATCACGTAGCTGAAATGCAGATGCAAGCTTCTCTATCAAATCATTAGCATCATCTTCTCGTGTACTGGATATAAGAATGTCATCGACATATACACTCACTACTATGAAGACCCCATCATGTTTTTGAAGAAACAGAGTATGTTCACCTGGGCATTGTTCAAAGCCAAGCTGAAGCAACGTCGTGGAAAATTTAAGAAACCACTGACGCGATGCTTGCTTTAATCCATAAATGGATTTATGTAAGCGACAAACAGCTGTTGGTGATACTTCTTCCCCCTGAATATCAGCATACCCTGGTGGAATCTTCATATATATTTCTTCATCAAGGTCTCCATTCAAGAAAGCATTCGATACATCAATCTGTCTCATAAACCAATTCATCTTTGGTGCAAGAGTAAACATCAACTTCACTGTCACCATCTTCGCTACTGGAGAAAACATATCATTGTAGTCAATCCCTTCTTGTTGCGTGTAACCTTTCGCAACAAGTCTTGATTTAGGACGTTCTACTGTGCCATCTGCATGATACTTAATCGTATGCAACCATTTACACCCAACTGCAGTCTTACCCGGAGGTAACTCAGTAATGCTCCAAGTATTGGTGCGAATGAAAGCTCCAATCTCCTTCCCTATAGACTCACGCCATATCTTATCTTCTAATGCCTCAGAGATTCTTGTAGGAATCTTAGCCGGAGTGATGATATTAACAAAAGCACGAAAAGGCTCAGATAGATATGAATAAGAAATGTAGTTTGTGAGAGGATAAGGAGAGGTGTGTTTAGGTGTAATGTTGGGTATAGAAAGGTCAGATATATGAGTAGAAGTACTATTATAGCAATGAAAATCCTGCAGGTGAGAAGGCTTTTTCTTTTGCCTTGTAGATTTAAGTTCACTTGGAACAGAAATCTCGGAAGACATCTCATCTTGAGGAAGATGAGAATCAGATGATGGGTGCACAAGAGGCAATGAACCATCTATAGGTGCAGGTGAATGAAGATGAGGAAAGAAACTTTTGACATCATCGTTTATGTGTGATGATGCAAAAGGGAAAATATCCTCATAGAATATAACATATCTAGAAATAGAAACTGAGCATGTCTCTATATCTAAGAGTTTGTAGCCTTTGTAACCAGTAGGGTATCCTAGAAAAACACAGGCTCTATCTCTAGGTTCGAACTTGTTTCTAGACTTAGGAGAGGTGGAAACATAGCAAAGGCAGCCAAAGGTTTTGAGTAACTGATATTCGGGAACCTTAGAGGTAAGTCTTTCATATGGAGTTTTGTTTTCTATTACTGGAGAGGGTAACCTATTGATAAGAAACACAGCGGTTAAAACACAGTCTCTACTCTAATGGCATTCCAGATTGGAACATCAGTGCTCTAGCTACATTCAACAGATGCTGATGTTTTTTTCTACTACAGAATTTTGTTCTGGAGTTTCAGGACAAGAGTGAAATGCTTTAATGCCTTTATCATGATAGAGTTTAGTGAAATTCAGTTCATTCGCATTATCAGATCTAACAGCACAAACACGAGCACTCAATTGATTCTCTATCATCTCTATATAACCAGGAAAAACATGCAACACATCCGACTTCTGTTTCATTAAGTAAACCCAAGTTGCTCTGCTATAATCATCTACTATAGTTAAAAAATACTTGTAACCATCAACAGTTGGAACAGCAAATGGACCCCAAGTATCAATATGAATTAACTCCAAAGGTTTTGAACAGAGATGATTGCGAGAAACAAAAGGAATACGCTTTTGTTTAGACAAATGACAAAAATGACAATTTTCAGTGTGTTTTACAATGTTTTGCTTTGATAAAAGTAAAGTATCAGATAGAGAATGGATTTTCTTCATGGAAGGATGTCCTAGTCTTTTGTGCCATGTCAAAGAATCAACGACGATGCTAGAAAACACAGAGACATTACCTGGACCCTGACCAACAAGATTAGCATGCCACGTATGATGATCTAAGACACATAAATTTGCAACTTGACTACCTCGACCAATCATCAACTCCCGAGTAAGAGCCTGAATCAAACAAGAATCAGAAGTAAAGCTAACTTGAGAGTTCAAAGATTTAGTAATAACACTAACGCTCAACAAGTTAAATTTGAATTCAGGTATATGCAGAACACTGTAAAGAGAGATTGCATCAGTGAGTTGAATGTAACCAGTGCCAGATATTTTAACCGTGTAACCATTAGGTAAGGTGACAAAGGTATTTTCTAAGGCTCGGTAATCTCTATATAAACTTCTATTATGGGTGACATGATGACTAGCTCCTGAGTCTATGATCCAATCACTAAGAGACAGCTCAGTTCCTTGAGATATATTTGAAGTCAACATGTCATAGTAAGAGAGATTATATAGAGACAGAAAAGTACCAGAGATTTGTGAAATCATTGGTACAGAGGATGATGTAGAGGCACTAGACTTGTCAGAGCATGGCGTGACCCCAGAGGACTGAAGTTTAGAGTTGAAAAACGCAATCATTTGTTGGAGCTGATCTTTGGTCATGTTGTTGCTCACTTCATCGAAACCTTGATCTTTTGCAGGTGCAGTAGAGCCAACTGATGCCAAGTTTTCATTTCCAACAGAGTTATTCTTCTTAGCTCTTGGGTGTCCCGGTGGATAACCATGCACTTTGTAACACTTATCAACAGTATGTCCAATACGGAAACAATGTGAGCATTTTGGTTTCTGAAAGTTCCCATGATCTAGCAAGACTTGGTTCTGATTCTGATCAGTTGTAGATGAATGAGACTGAAACGCTCTTGGAGTCGGAGTCAGCTTTGGTGTTCCTCCTAACAATCTCTGACTCTCATCTTGATCCAACATATTGTAGATGTCATTCAATCCCGGTCTTGGCTTCATGTTGAGTATCTGTCCACAGACGTTGTTGAAATTATCATTTAATCCCATAAGAAATTGTATGATACGGCTTGTTTCAGCATCTTCTAGCAGTTCCTGAACTTGATCACAGTTGCATTTCTTCACCACACTGGATTTTGTGTTCGCTAACTGCTCCCACAATATCTTCTTCTTGGTAAAGTATGTCGATAGATCAAGATCCCCTTGCTTCAGAGTCATAACCGCCTGTTCCAACTGATATTTTCGTGGAAGATTATTCACCTTGAACCTTCTAAACAAGTCATCCCATATCTCAGCAGCATCTTGATAATAGAGAATACTATCATAAATCTCCTTGCTAACGACATTAAGAATCCACGATTTCACCATACTATTGCAGCGACTCCATATTTTAAACAAACTATCCTCAATCGATGGCCTAGGTAAAGATCCATCCACAAAACTCAGTTTATTCTTCGCATCTAAGCTAATCCTCATCGCAATCGACCAGCTATTATAGTTAGTTCCATCAAGAGTATGAACAACTATCGTCAGACCTGGATGATCAGCTGAGTGAAGGAAGAATGGACTGTGGATGCTATCGTAAGAGTCCGAGACCTTCATCGGTGTCTTCGACTCTCCCGGAGTCATCGATCGTCGATATTGTTGTTGATTCGGTATCGCCGTAACCGCTTCATCAGGAATCTGAAATCCAATTGGAGTTTTGGATGCAGATCTGTCTTCATCGGATACTGAGCTTCGCGTCTTCATTTTCCCCCTTTCTTCCCCATGTCAACCTCGATCAAGCTTGCAGAAGAGATGATATGAACAATCGGAGGTCGTAGAGCTGAGGATCAAGCAGAAATTGAAGATGACGAAGGTGAAATCGAAGAAGAAAACAGAGATTGCTCTGATACCATAATAGAGATCGAGAGCAAAGAGAGTTTTGGTATAACGATCTCTTATTTTCCAAAAAAGGAATGTGTTTGTTACAAGCTATTTATATACACTTACAGACTTGTTAACCAAACTGAAATCAAGTATACCAGCTAATCTAACTAATATTAAACCAGACTAAACCGGTATTCAAATATACACTTAATATACTCTCTTAAGATTATTTAGTTTCTCGTGGCTTGAATCTCGTAATTGTTGATTAGATTGTTTGAATCGCGAGATTTGAACATACGATGGGTGACTGATTTGATTTTGATCATTGATATGGTATTACAAATCATCGCAAATTTGATTTTGAAATCGAACAAACGCATAGTTGATTGATCCATTTCCAAGGTGGTTTCATATTGCTGGATTTGATTTTGATAAAATAAAAGATGTATTTTCTTCCTCACAGGGATACGCAGCTAAGGAGTTTGCCAATCAAGGGGTTAAGCCAGGAGAGTTGGCAGTTATCTCCAAAGAGGCTGTAAGCTTTAGAAACCTGATTTATGAATGATGCGGTCTTTATGATTTTTTATTTACTGTATGTTGACTCTTATGGTTAGGTGGCTCCTTATGAACGCCCTGCTCCTAGCAAAGGATATTTGTTTCCTCGAGAAAGCATAGAAATCTTTACTTCTGTAACTGCAGGGGCTGCTAGACTTCCAGGTTTCCATTGATGTGTTGGTAGTGCTGGAGAAAAACTGCTTCCTGAATCTTACAAAAATAAAGGTGACCAACTCATATCCCACTGGTTGAGGATTATTCTATGCTCCCACTTGTTACTTCTATCAATGTTACACTTATATGCAAGCTTAAGTGGTTGTTATAGTGGAACTTAATCGTGTTAGCTTAAGTGGTTGTTATAGTGGAACTTAATCGTGTTATCATTTTGCATTGTTTCTTTGCCTTTGCAGGGATTGAGTTGATACTGAGTACAGAAATAGTGAAAGCCGATCTTGCTGCCAAGAGTCTTGTCAGTGCAACTGGAGATGTCTTCAAATATAAGACTCTCATCATTGCTACTGGTTCTACTGTAAATACCAGACATCCTTGCATTTCTCACATCCGCAAGTTTCTTGTGTATTCCCTAATGTAAATAAAGTAATTCTTTTTCATTTCTTTCCAGGTTCTCAGATTGACTGATTTTGGAGTGAAAGGTGCAGACTTTAAGAACATCCTATATCTCAGAGAGATTGATGATGCCGACAAATTGGCTGAAGCAATTAAAGAGAAAGGCGGAAAGGCTATAGTTGTTGGTGGAGGTTACATTGGCCTTGCGCTTAGTGCAGCTTTGAGGATCAACGATTTTGATGTCACTATGGTTTTCCCTGAACCTTGGTGCAGTAAGTTGATTCATATCTCTCTCTCTGTTTAGTTATTCATATATGTATAACTTAGTTCACATGATAAAACAACATTCACGCAGTGCCTAAGCTTTTCACCGCTGATATTGCTGCTTTCTATGAGACTTATTACACTAACAAGGGAGTGAAGATCATTAAAGGAACAGTGGCATCTGGTTTCACCGCTCATCCCAATGGTGAGGTAAAACTAAATCAACATTAAGAGTAAGCGAGCAATCCACTTTTCTTGATTTTCTAGAAACTGAAATCGACTTTGGTTTTTGGTTTTAGTAAAACCAATCAGATTATAAACGATTCTGGTTCAGTTTGGTTTATGTGATTAATTAGTTTTTCCAAGCTGTATCAGTGCAAATGTCTTACTTATTCTGCTTCTGCAGGTGAATGAAGTACAATTTAAGGATGGAAGGTCACTGGAAGCGGACATTGTGATAGTTGGAGTCGGTGCAAAACCATTGACATCCTTATTCAAGGGACAGGTCGAGGAAGACAAAGGTGGAATTAAGGTAACTATCTGTTTTAAGCGCGTCTCTTCCTGCTCTGATTCGTATCTTTTAACCGGTTGGTCGTTTCTTACAGACCGATGCATTCTTCAAAACAAGTGATAGAACCAAAATCGAGCACCATCTTTTTTGGTTCATGGACACGGCCCAAAGTGGCTATCTTGTAAACCAGCTCGACCCAACCAAGGTTTCTCCACCAGTTTGTGCTGATCACAACGACCGAGCTGCACGTTCTGTCCACCGTATTGACCCGCGTACGTCCGAAATGGAGCTTCGGCTGGAGCCATGACCAGGAGACCGAATTAACCGTATCAGAGCTCATCTTTTCCGACTAACTCGACATTCTAAGACCCAGGGTCGAGCCAGACTTAGCTTGGGTCGTGAGGAAACCGAACACGGACATGCATTCTCATCCGGCGGACCATCCGGACAGTCCCACATGCGTCCTTATTTTTACCCCGTGCATCCATCTTATTCGGATGCATCTGGACACTTGCACAAATCTTGACCAGTCTACATTAGAGTCCACACCCTTGACCAGTCTTCATCAAAATCACCAACCTTGACCAAGACTACATCATTTTCCGCACATTTGACTCCCTTTAATAATTCTAGTCAAATGTTGTATTTCCGATGTATCTTTTTCCGCACTTTCTTTATTTCTTTCTTTGACAACATCTAGTATAAATATGTAATCTCTACAATGAATAAAATAAGTTCATTTTGGTTTAATTTTCGTTTCTATTCTCTGAGTGAGAGAGAGATTTCTTAGCTAGTTCATCGGTGTGAACCGGCTTGTTGATTTGGTGGTCAACCAATCATCTTTGTGTGCTGTTTGGTGGTTAGCCAACGCACTACATCCGCTCTTTGGTGGTTAGCCTTAGATCGTGGGTATATCAAGAGTCATTCCGCACCTTTTGACGATCCTATCAATCCATCCCAGTTCCAGAAGTGCCTTCTCCTTCTCGGTTCATATCCAACATCCGGCTAAAGTGATCCTTCCCGATTTTGGTTCTATCATTTGGTATCAGAGCCACTTTGGCTGGTTTGTTTGTCATTCTTCTTTTCATCTTCTCATCTCTTCATCAATTTATTTTCTTATTTATTTTTGGATCCGGGCTGTTCCTTTACTCCCTTGTGATCACCATTTAAAAAAAAGAAGAAAAAAAGTAAAAGTTTTGGCTTGAATCACTTCTGAAGAGTCCAGGGGGAGTGGTGGAAGAGAAAGCCTGCTGTTTTTTAGGATAGTTAAGGCGGATCCACACAAAAAAAAATCTCTTCATCTTTCTTTTTCTTTTCTTTTTCCCATAAAGTTTGTTTTGGGTTTTGATTGTTGAGTTTTGACGGGCTATCATCCTTTGAACCAGTGAATGAACTCTGAGTGATCACCTAAAAAAATCGTGAGATTAAACACTTGAGAGTGTGAGGAATATTTTTATCTGTTAATCTTTTGTGTTGAGAATTTTTCAGGTTAAGATGTTTCGACTTCTCAAGAAATCAAATCAGGCTTCAAAACCGCAACAAGACGTCTACTTTCCTTTTAAAGCTGTTTTTGAAAAGGAGCAATTGATTTTTGATAAGAAACAATTTACTTCTAATGAGTTTGATTCTGTGCAGAAACAAAGGAAGAGACGAAACAGGTCCAATGATGATGAGAAGAGGGTCAGAAGTGGTTATCGTCCCTTCACCAAAGCCAAGAGAAAGAATCGTGATATGCTATATCAGAATGAACTTCAGACTTATGCCAGCTTTGAGAAGATGTTGCATAAGGCAATTCATTCTATCCGGCAACTCAAAAAGAAGGGAAACACCAATACTTCTTCAGCACCAAAACAACAATGTAAGTCTTCTTGTAAGACCCGAACCTGGCCAGCTAGGCCGCGGTCGACGCCTCACGTCGCTCGGTCCACACACTGACCGGACCACTCAATTTTTCGCGCTTTATCTATACTTTCCCCTAAGGGCGAAGCCTATCTTAGACCTTAGCTTAAGACTACCTTAGTCATTTCATAACTTAGATCCTTTCAACTTATGCACAGCGGAATATTATCTATTGTGGGAACCGAAATTCGCACCGTCAATATTTCGTATATTTTAGGAAAGTAGGAAAACCCTAATTTCCCAGAGGTCCTGGATTTCTGAGAAACCACACGTCAAGCAATCAAAACACGAAAATAACGGAAAATAAAAATAAAAATCGTAAAAAGAGAGCAAGAAGGATTTTATTTCGAATCTGCGTATGAGCGTAACAACAACAAGGTAACGTGCTTCGGCTACGAGAGCTGTCGGCGAGATCCCTAGTTCTAATACCCGAAGGTGGCTAAACCTACTTGAATCGCAGCTCGAAAATAAAAACGAAAAGTTGCCTAAAATGCTCTAAGTGCTAAGTTGCTCTGGAAAAGTGATGCATTTATGCCTCTCGCTTTGAACTCCTTATATACTCCCTCCAAGGTCGGTTTACGCTTCCCCCTTTTTTCCTTAAGCCGTCATAGTCGAAAAATGGGAATATTCCATTTTATCCGATCTTCATGATTATCTGCGGAAAGTTTCCATTTTTTCCGCAGAAATTGATGCTTATGCACCAAGCATAAACCGTCATTAGGTTTATGGGTTTTTAAGAAATCGCAAGTGGGCCTCGAATCAAGTTTAGGACCTCTCTGGGCCTTATTTTTGATTCGAGACTTTTTTACGATTTCTACGATAAGGTAAGTCTCCGCGGTTTTATCGTAAACCAAACGGACGATTCCATTTGATCGAGAGACCAAGAAACGGATAGTCGTGAGTTGCGGAGAACGGCTATATGGATAGTCGAGAATGCATAGTTTTATGTCGTATCGTCGTTTCGGAAGACTTTGGACATTTCGGAGAATGATCGATGCACGAACGCTCGATTGCTACAACGACCGAGCTTCGTGCGGAGCTCGGTCGCTATAGCGACCGAGCTTGTGGATTGGCTCGGTCGCTATAGCGACCGAGCTTCGTATGATCCTGCGATTATCACGTTCCTATTCTCGTGTTTCGTCGATTCTTCGATGATCATGTTTCGAAGAGAACTCTGTTTAATTTGCGGAACTTTTCGCAAGATATTTTATTTTAACGATTTTTTTTCGTAAAAATAAGATAAAATTTATTTTATCGAATGTTTCGATACTAACTTGGTAACTTCGATGATCACACCTCTTCTCTTTTCTTTCTCTCAAATTCTCTCTCAAGATGTCTTTCTCTCAAGATGGCATGATGAATTCAGATGCTGAAATGGTTGAAGCTCCGCTGGCCCCAGTTGATGAATCTGCACCCGAACCTACTTGTGTTGCTCGCTTCCTTTTGTTCCGCGAGAGGATGGCTCGTCGCAAAGCCGAGAAGGAAATCATCCAGACCACCGAAGAGAAATAATCCTCTCCTGAAGCGACAGACGCCCCAGCTTCCGGTTCCGAGGTCCCAATCCTTCCCGAGGTCGGAGAGCGTTTCGAGATGCAGTCTCTAGAAGTTCTGTAAGACCCAAACCTGGATCCCATGATCCAACCAGTCCGCGGCCTTACCTAAACATCTAAGTGCAATTCTGCCGGTTAAGGTTCAATCTTTACTTAGACATTTTTTAATCATTTGAGGTTCATGCAATAATAATATCAATGCGGAAGCTTAAGGCAAACATCATATTATATATATAAGACAAATGTGATCCATACAATTGTTGGGGTCAAAAACGGTTATCTCGAAATCAACGGCTAAAAATATTTATCATGCGCGGACTTTCCATAAAACAAGCGTCGAAGCAAAACAAGTCGTACATCTTAAAAAACCTATGTTAAAGTCGATCGTTCTTGTTTTACACGATAAACTTTACGAGAAAACCAACTCAAGAAGAACCGAGAGACATTAGGTCCGTAGCTGAGATGACACGACCATACGAAAGTATACGGAAGAAACGGGAAGTGATCTAAGTTTGGATAGGCCGAACGACAAGGAATCCGCCTTGGAACTTCAAAGAGCCCGTTCTCTCAAACCGTGAGGACCCAGAGAACGATCAAGATATCAAATCGAAGCCCTCGTCGAGACGCACGTGCTGGTCCTGGCCGCCGGCGGCTAGCCCCCGTGCTGGTCCTGGCCGCCGGGCGGCTAGCCCCCGTGCTGGTCCTGGCCGCCGGGAAACTTCAAAGAGCCCGTTTTCTCAAACCGTGAGGACCCAGAAAACGATCAACATATCAAATCGAAGCCCTCGTCGAGACGCACGTGCTGGTCCGTAGCCGCCGGGCAGCTAGCCCCCGTGCTTGGCGTGGCCGCCGGCGGCTAGCGCCCGTGCTGGCCGTGGCCGCCAGCGGCTAGCGCCCGTGCTGGCCGTGGCCGCCGGGCGACTAGCCCCGTGCTGGCCGTGGCCGCCGGCGGCTAGCGCCCGTGCTGGCCATGGCCGCCGGGCGGCTAGCCCCGTGCTGGCTCGGGTCGTCGGATGACAAGCTTCCGTGCATAAGTTCTAGGCCCCGGCCGTCAGAAGTCTGTACTTTGCGTCTTTCCCAAGTTTTCGCGGAACGAATCGTTGAGATTCCGCGTACAAAACTCCCGCTCTTACTCCAAACTAAGATCGTCAGAAACACTTCGGAAACTCGTAAGATATCAACGGGAAGGAAGATCTTAAATTCTTCGTGCGAAACAGTGATGGTTATCTTAAGACACCACTCATCTCAACTCTACGAAGGATTGAAGATCTTCCGAAGAAATCGTAGAAAACAACGGAAGTCCTAGAAACGGGCCGGAAGGGACCAAACGCGATCGGACAGTCCGCTTACGATTGTCTGAGATAGATACGACGATTTACGTTTATCTTCACATAACAAGATAAATGCTAAATTTCCAGAAGGATAAATGTCAAGTTTCCCGAAGATAAATGTCAAGTTTCCCGATAAACATGAAGGCCGACAAAAATGGAAAAAGCCCGCTTTGCGGCCCAAAAGGAGAATAGACCGTCATAAGAAGGAGTATATAAAGGAGCTTTGGGAGAGGAGGAAAGGCAGAGCGAAAATCATTAAGAGAGAGAGAAATCCGAGATTGGAGACCTAGAGAGCTCCTGTTAGGTTAAGAACTTAGAATTTAGGCGGTAGACTAGCAGGGTAGGACCTAGAACGTCCGGCCGCCTCTCGTTCTATTTTCATCATGTCCGCAGGCTCCTGTCTCTCTCGGAAGGATCTAACAATCCTTTTACTTAGAGTTCCGCACATAGAAACCCTAGGCATTATTCTCGACATGCCTGTTTCTATGACTAACGCTCGTACTAGACGAACTCCGCCAGGCAGTTCGATCTCTTGTTCAAACCCTTCTAACTGAACTACGTCCGACTTGATCCTCGAAAGGGGTACGTAGGCAGCCTTCCTTAAGGTCTAGTCCCAAATCTCAATAAAACCTTTCCGCATTTATTTGATCACTTGTCGTTGGTTGTCGCAGAGAATCCGGACCTTCAGGGAAAGTTAGGTTTACTTAGCTTTCCTCCGTTTTACTTAATTAAAATCGACAGTGCGAATTTCGGTTCCCACAGTTTGGCGCTAGAAGGAGGGGGGGGTCGGATTCTCTTACTCAAAAACGTACGATTGGTAACAACAGCATGGCCACATCACCTGTCCGCAACATCGTGTCATTCGGGGACAGAGCAACGGCTGGTCAAGCCAAACCTCACGACGAACTCCTCGTTATCAGACTAACGATCCAGGACATCGACGTAGCGAGAATATTGGTCGACACCGGATGCTCGACAAATATTATATATAAAAAGACTCTCGAGAGGATGGGAATCGACCTAAGCGCGATCACGGACGATCCCAATCCGATAATCGGACTCTCAGGAAACATCACAATGACCCTCGGCTCGGTCGATCTCTCGGTCAGGGCCGGGAGCGTCACGAAGATGGTGGAATTTTTGGTAGTCGACGGTCCAGCAGCATATAACGCGATCGTCGGGACTCCATGGTTAAACTCCATGCGAGCAATCCCCTCGACTTTCCATCTGTGCCTCAAATTTCCGACCCTCTTCGGAGTAGAAAACAATACAAGGAGATCGTAAAGCGCCGCAAGTCTGCTTGGCCGCTGGGTTAAAACGAAAAAACTCTGAGCCCGAAACTAACCCAAAAAAGCAAGCAACCCACGAACCAGCATCGCAGGACCCTCCAGAAATCTTCTGGCAATCGCAAAGAGCTGAAGCCTTAGAAGGGAAATGTGAGCCCACTTGCGAACCAGTAATTTCGGTCTGCCTCGACGAGACTAACCCAGAGCGGTGCGTGGAGATTGGAGCCAATATCCGCGATCCGTTGAAAGCAGAACTCATCGCATGTCTCAAGAAGAACCTTAACACGTTCGCTTGGGCTGCAGAAGATATGCCGGGAATCGACATCAACATAACAAACACGAACACTCGTAAACCGAAGGAACCGAGCAGCCGACCCCGGCCTTGGCTGTAGCCGCCGGGCGGCTAGCGCCCGTGCTGGCCGTGGCCGCCGGGCGGCTAGCCCCCGTGCTGGCCGTGGCCGCCGGCGGCTAGCTCCCGTGCTGGCCGTGGCCGCCGGGCGGCTAGCCCCGTGCTGGCCGTGGCCGCCGGCGGCTAGCGCCCGTGCTGGCCGTGGCCGCCGGGCGGCTAGCCCCGTGCTGGCCGTGGCCGCCGGCGGCTAGTGCCCGTGCTGGCCGTGGCCGCCGGGCGGCTAGCCCCGTGCTGACCGTAGCCGGCGGCGGCTAGCGCCCGTGCAGGCCGTGGCCGCCGGGCGGCTAGCCCCGTGCTGGCTCGGGTCTTCAGACAACAATCTCCGGTACACAAGTCCCAGGCCCCGGCCGTCAGAAATCTGTACTTCGAGTCTTTCCCAAAGTCCTCGCATGACGAATCATTGAGATTCCGCGTACGAAACTCCGGTTCTTACTCCAAACTAAGACCGTCGGAAACACTTCGGAAACTCGTAAGATATCAACGGGAAGGAAGATCTTAAAATCTTCGTACGAAACAGCGATGGTTATCTTAAGACATCACTCATCTCAACTCTACGAACGAATGAAGAACTTCCGAAGAAATCGTAGAAAACAACGGAAGTCCTAGAGACGGCCCGAAAGGGGCCAAACGTGATCGGACAGTCCGTTTACGATTATCTAAGATAGACACGACGATTTACATTTATCTTTACGTAACAAGATAAATGCTAAATTTCCGGAAGGATAAATGTCAAGTTTCCCGAAGATCAATGTCAAGTTTCCCGATAAGTATGGAGGCCGACGAAAATCAGCGTTTCTATTGCTAAAATTCGATAACATTTTACGGAACACCTTTCGTAAAATAAATTCTCGAAAATATTTCACGAAACAGCTTTTGCATGATTAAACTCGACAGCATTTTACAAAACAGTTTCCGTAAAATTAACTCGACAACATTTTGTGAAATAACTCTCGTAAAATAAAAGGTCAACAACGTTCTAAGAAACAATTCCTTGCTGGGATCATGATGAAATCAATGTCCAAAAGTCTCAGAAAAACAATTAAAGAAACCTCGAGAGACTAAGTGTAGATCGAGAAACCTTTAAAAACAAATGAGAAAAACGGCTAAAAATATTTATCATGCGCGGACTTTCCATAAAACAAGCGTCGAAAGCAAAACAAGTCGTACAGCTTAAAAAACCTATGTTAAAGTCGATCGTTCTTGTTTTACACGATAAACTTTACGAGAAAACCAACTCAAGAAGAACCGAGAGACATTAGGTCCGTAGCTGAGATGACACGACCATACGAAAGTATACGGAAGAAACGGGAAGTGATCTAAGTTTGGATAGGCCGAACGACAAGGAATCCGCCTTGAAACATCAAAGAGCCCGTTCTCTCAAACCGTGAGGACCCAGAGAACGATCAAGATATCAAATCGAAGCCCTCGTCGAGACGCACGTGCTGGTCCTGGCCGCCGGCGGCTAGCCCCGTGCTGGTCCTGGCCGCCGGGCGGCTAGCCCCCGTGCTGGTCCTGGCCGCCGGGAAACTTCAAAGAGCCCGTTTTCTCAAACCGTGAGGACTCAGAAAACGATCAACATATCAAATCGAAGCCATCATCGAGACGCACGTGCTGGTCCGTAGCCGCCGGGCGGCTAGCCCCCGTGCTGGCCATGGCCGCCGGCGGCTATCGCCCATGCTGGCCGTGGCCGCCGGCGGCTAGCGCCCGTGCTGGCCGTGGCCGCCGGGCGGCTAGCCCTGTGCTGGCCGTGGCCGCCGGCGGCTAGCGCCCGTGCTGGCCGTGGCCGCCGGGCGGCTAGCCCCGTGCTGGCCTTGGCCGGCGGCGGCTAGCGCCCGTGCTGGCCGTGGCCGCCGGGCGACTAGCCCCGTGCTGGCCGTGGCCGCCGGCGGCTAGCGCCCGTGCTGGCCGTGGCCGCCGGCGGCTAGCGCCCGTGCTGGCCATGGCCGCCGGGCGGCTATCCCCGTGCTGGCTCGGGTTGTCGGATGACAAGCTTCCGTGCATAAGTTCTAGGCCCCGGCCGTCAGAAGTCTGTACTTTGCGTCTTTCCCAAGTTTTCGCGGAACGAATCGTTGAGATTCCGCGTACAAAACTCCCGCTCTTACTCCAAACTAAGATCGTCGGAAACACTTCGGAAACTCGTAAGATATCAACGGGAAGGAAGATCTTAAATTCTTCGTGCGAAGCAGTGATGGTTATCTTAAGACACCACTCATCTCAACTCTACGAAGGATTGAAGATCTTCCGAAGAAATCGTAGAAAACAACGGAAGTCCTAGAAACGGGCCGAAAGGGACCAAACGCGATCGGACAGTCCGCTTACGATTGTCTGAGATAGATACGACGATTTACGTTTATCTTCACATAACAAGATAAATGCTAAATTTCCAGAAGGATAAATGTCAAGTTTCCCGAAGATAAATGTCAAGTTTCCCGATAAACATGAAGGCCGACGAAAAGTGAAAAAGCCCGCTTTGCGGCCCAAAAGGAGAATAGACCGTCATAAGAAGGAGTGTATAAAGGAGCTTTGGGAGAGGAGGAAAGGCAGAGCGAAAATCATTAAGAGAGAGAGAAATCCGAGATTGGAGACCTAGAGAGCTCCTGTTAGGTTAAGAACTTAGAATTTAGGCGGTAGACTAGCAGGGTAGGACCTAGAACGTCCGGCCGCCTCTCGTTCTATTTTCATCTTGTCCGCAGGCTCCTGTCTCTCTCGGAAGGATCTAACAATCCTTTTACTTAGAGTTCCGCACATAGAATACCTAGGCATTATTCTTGACATGCCTGTTTCTATGACTAACGCTCGTACTAGACGAACTCCGCCAGGCAGTTCGATCTCTTGTTCAAACCCTTCCAACTGAACTACGTCCGACTTGATCCTCGAAAGGGGTACGTAGGCAGCCTTCCTTAAGGTCCAGTCCCAAATCTCAATAAAACCTTTCCGCATTTATTTGGTCACTTGTCGTTGGTTGTCGCAGAGAATCCGGACCTTCAGGGAAAGTTAGGTTTACTTAGCTTTCCTCCGTTTTACTTAATTAAAATCGACAGTGCGAATTTCGGTTCCCACAACAATGTATTCAAATCACCAGTTGCACAATAGGCTAAACATAAATCCAATGTAACAACAAGTCACTACATCACACATCCCACACGGCCAAGGTCTTCATGGCTCCTTAGCCTTACCACGGTCCCTGTCAGAACCTGAAATCAAAACCCACAACACATATGCATAAGAATCATGACCGATATCCTAGCAAATACAATCCTAAGCATGGTCCGGACACTTAGCCTATTTCTGGCCAAAGGTGACCCATCCTGATACTTGTCCAAAAACTAATTAAAATTCATGATAAATCATGTTAATTCATGATTAAGAGAATGGTCCAAGCGGAATTCCCAGAACCGGCCTTGATCATATTGATCTTGGCCATGAACAGCCTAACCGGCCTCATGGTACCATCTCGAAATCAATGTTACAAAATTATTCTATCACGTTGATAATTCATTATAAATCCCCACTAAGAGATATCAAACGCCAAATCCCAATAACTCCCACTTGAAGCATGAGATCGGACCATACATGCCCAACCAAGGCCATAGAGAGATTACTCTGATCTAACCAAGCCTTGGTGGCGTGTCCATGAGTTTAGACCCATAGATAACTTCAGAATATGATAGAGAAGAGATATATTGACAGATAAAGAACAATAGATGCAACCATCCACACATGGATCAAACGGCCAAACCACCCGGATGGATGATTCATGGCAATTTGTACTTGGTTTGCATCCAGTACCTTAGGTGTGTGTTCGGAAGCCCCACACTCTTCTCTGCAGCCTTCTCCTTTCCTCTGGTATCCATTTCCGATCAAGTCTCCCTTGCCCACGGCTTAGAACTCACCGGAATCACCTTGCCTTGACACGGACTGCCTTTGCGGTCACACTTCTCTTTTCTCTCTTTGATTCTGTAGATATTTGGGCAGAGTTTCCCCTTATGTTTTTCGTGAATTATGTCGACAGAGGAGGGGTTTATTTATAGGGAAGAGGCTTGCCAACCGTCCGGACGCAATGATTGGCTCTTTGGCCAACGGTTACACCTTTTCGCCCAAACCGTTCAACCGCTTGCAAACCGTCCCTCTCTTCGTTTGGGCTGATCGATCTCAAGCCCAAATGCTTGCCCAAACGATTAGCTCACTTGTCAGAGCTTCCTAAACCCAGCGGACGTCCATGACCATCATCCGGTCCATGATCATCACTCATGGTCCGCAAAGACCGGCCAAGACTCCATCACTCAGTTCAAATGAGTTGAGCTGAGTACTAGTTGCCTGAGCTGAGTGAGCTTCTCCTCCAGCTCCAGTGAGCTGCCCAAGACTGTGTGAGCTCCTTACTAGCTCCACCTAGCTGATTGAGCTGCCTCCGGACCATGTCCAGCTTCCGGATCACTCATCCAGCTACCATTTCCTTCTTTCTTTCTTATTCTGGTCAAGTCTCAGCTTCCTGATGCACTTAACCCTTAGTTAGGACCATGATACGCTTGCCTTTAGATCGTTATGACCTGGCCAGCTCATCTCCCTGCACCATGGCCCGTCCGGATGCCTTAGTTAGAACTAGGGACATGACAAGTCTCCCCCACTTGGAAGGAACTCGTCCCCGAGTTCATACTTGATGATTCGCCAACCACATATTGACTATACCAGTCAGGATACTCAGCTTTCATTCTTGCTTCTGTTTCCCAAGTGATAATGTCCTTGCCATTGAATTCCCATACAATCTTTAGCATAGGAACTGTCTTCTTTCTCATTGCCTTTTCCATCCGATCAATGATCCGAACCGGCCTTGTCTCTAAGGTGAGGTTCTTACCAATATCTTTAGGAATTTCTGGCAAGACAATGTCTTGATCCGTCAGACACTTCCTTAGTTGAGACACATGGAATACATTATGGTAAGCATCCATTTCAGATGGCAAATCCAGTTTGTAAGCCACTGCCCCAACTCTTTCAAGTATCCTGAATGGACCTAAGAACCTTGGGTCTAGTTTCCTTCTTCCAGAAACTCTAGCCCTACCCTTGAATGTAATCATCTTGAGATAGATTAGATCACCAACCTCAAACTCAAGATGTTTCCTTCTCTTGTCAGCATAGCTCTTTTGGCGGTCTTGAGCTTCTTTCATTTTCTCCTTGACCATCTTGATCTTCTCTGTGGTTTCCTCCACAATCTCAGGACCTATTATGCTGCGCTCCCCCACTTAGGTCCAGCATAAAGGTGTCCTGCAAGGCCGCCCATACAATGCTTCATAAGGAGACATACCTATACTGGTGTGAAAGCTGTTGTTGTATGCAAACTCCACCAGTGGTAAATGCTTCTCCCATGAGTCGCCCCAATCAAGAACACATGCCCTTAGCATATCTTCCAATGTCTGGATGGTCCTTTCTGATTGACCATCCGTTTGAGGATGATAGGATGTGCTCATGTTCACTCTTGTTCCTAGAGCCTTTTGAAAAGCTCTCCAGAAATAAGAAGTGAACCTAGGGTCTCTATCCGAGACTATGCTGGCCGGCACTCCATGCAGCCTCACAATTTGATCTATATAGATCTTTACAATCTCATCCACTCCATCACCTTTCTTGATGGGCAAGAAGTGTGCAGATTTGGTCAGGCGATCTACAATCACCCATACTGCATCCTTCTTGTTTCTGGTTGTGGGAAAACCTGTCACAAAGTCCATTGTGATGTGATCCCACTTCCATTCTGGTATGGGAAGGTTTTGTAGTAAACCACTTGGAACCTGATGTTCAGCCTTGACCAATTGACAAGTAGGGCACTTGGCCACCCACTCAGCAATGTCAGCCTTCATCCTGATCCAATGGTAATACCTTTTGATGTCTTTGTACATCTTATTTAGTCCCGGGTGCACTGAGAACTTAGACTTATGAGCCTGACTCATAATCTCTTCCTTTAGTCCCCGGTCACCAGGAACACTAACCCGCCCATGTACCAAAATGGTACCATTACTTGTGACTTGATACTCTGTCTTGTCGTTCTTTGCAACCTTTTGCAAATTCTCATCCAAGCCTTGTGCTTGTTGGATTCTGGTAAGCAGATCAGCCTGGTTCACAGCCTCTAGACCCAAAGGCTCATCCTCACTAGCCAAGGTGTCTAGGTGCAGTGACCTGACCATCCCTTCTAAAATCTCTTCTTCCTTCTCAGCTGATACCTCAGCTCTACGCCTGCTCAAAGCATCTGCCACTAGATTGGCCTTGCCTGGGTGATAGGCAATGTCCAAATCATAGTCGGCCACAAACTTCTTCCACCGCGTTTGTCTCAAATTCAACCCAGGTTGAGTGAAGATGTACTTCAGGCTCTTTTGGTCTGTGAGAATCTGTACTTTGGCACCATACAAGTATGATCTCCATATCTTCCAGGCAAACACCACTGCGGCCATCTCCAGGTCGTGTGTTGGGTAGTTGCCTTCATGTTTCCTGAGTTGTCTTGAGGCATATGCTATGACTTTCCCATTCTGTGTGAGCACACAGCCTAATCCAGTGATGGATGCATCTGTGTACACCACATATGGTTGATCTGCCTCAGGCAACACCAAGACTGGTGCACTGGTCAGCATGTTCTTCAAGGCCTTAAAGCACTTTTCACAAGCTTCTGACCAGATGAACTTGACATCCTTTCCAGTAAGTTGTGTCATAGGTTGCGCCACACTTGCAAACCCTTTGACATACTTCCTGTAGTTCCCGGCCAAACCCAAGAAACTTCTCACTTCAGTGGCATTCTTTGGTCTTGGCCATTCTTGTATGCATTTGATCTTCTCCGGGTCAACTGACACTCCTTCCTCAGACACTATATGTCCTAGGAAGCCAATGCTCTTCTGCCAGAAGCTACACTTGCTTATCTTGGCAAACAATTGCTGCTCTCTCAGCTTCTCCAACACCAATCTGAGATGCCTTTCATGGTCTTCTCGAGTCTTAGAGTATACCAGTATATCATCAATGAAGATGATTACAAATTCATCTAAGTACTCTCTGAAGTTTCCATTCATCATCTTCATAAAGGCTGCTGGTGCATTAGTCAATCCGAATGGCATAACCACAAACTCATAGTGGCCATACCTAGTCCGGAAGGCTGTCTTCTTTACATCTTCTGATGCAATGGGGATTTGATGATAACCTGATGCCAAATCAATCTTTGAGAACCACTTGGCTCCCTTCAGTTGATCTAGCAACTCATCAATCCGGGGCAATGGGTACTTATTCTTTATAGTCACCCTATTCAACCCTCTATAATCAATGCACAACCTGAAGCTACCATCCTTCTTCTTGACAAAGAGGACTGGTGCGCCCCATGGTGATACACTTGGGCGTATGAACCCCTTTTCCAACAACTCTTCAAGTTTTTTCTTTAGCTCAGCCATCTCAGCTGGAGCCATGCGGTATGGGCTCTTTGACATTGGGGCCGTCCCTGGTTCCAGTTCTATTATGAATGGGTCTGACCTATCAGGGGGAATGCCCTGTAGTGACCTAAACACATCATCAAACTCACTGACCAGCGGTATCCCGTCCGGGCCACCATCCCCTACGACCTCCTTAGTGGTGATTGTGGCTATATAAGCCTCACAACCTTGTTCCAGCATCCTTGCCGCTCGGACTGCTGATAACACTAAGCATCCAGAGGCCGGATTAATACCTTGGTACTTGATCGGGGGTCCACACCCACTCTCAAACTGCACCCTTCCTCGATGACAGTCTAAGGTGGCCTGATTCTTGCCAAGCCAGTCCATACCTAGGATCACCTCGTGATTCTTAAGGCGGACCACAATCAGATCCACCGGCATTGCCTCATTATGGATCATTACTGGGATGTCTTTGACTAGACCTAGTGGGTGCATCATTTGCCCACCGGCTGCACTCACCAAGCCAAGATCATCCCTAGTTCCCATTTGGAACATACCTTTACCAATCATATCTGGACTCACAAAACTATGTGTAGCTCCAGTATCAAATAATACATGTGTTTCCACACCACCAATACTCAAGGTCCCTACATAAGACCTCATCTAAGTATCTAGTCCATCCTAGATTCCTTACCATGCCATTCTAATAAATTTAAAAATTTAAAAAGAATGGTTTAGAGTTTTACCAGTGATCGCCTTGAAGGGTCCGGACTCATCCACATCCCTTGAAAGCTCATAGACTCGAGGTTCTGAAGTTTGGCCTTGCTTGTGGTCTGGCCGGTTGTTCTCAATACGACCCTTGCCTTGTCCAGTTTGCAACTGGGGACAGTCCACACGGAAATGTCCTTTCTTGCCACATTGATGACAAGTCCTGGCCTCACTGGTCGAGCCTTGTCCACGGTTCCTATCCGGACCTGGACAATCCCGAGCTGAGTGATCCATCTTGCCACAACGGGTACAAGCGCCCATTGCCTTCCAGCACTCTCCTCCATGATGTTTGCCACACTTGGGACACTCAGGCCTACCACTTGAGGTTTTACCCCCTTCGGCCGCATCCCTCTTTCTCTTCTTGTCACCACTCTGACCAGAAGATACCACCACACTCTTAAGCTTGTGCTTGTTCTCCTCAGCCAGATTGGTCTCTAGCATTGCCATCCTTTCAACCAACTCAGAGACTGTGTTGAAGGTACGGACTGAGCAATAAGTCTTAAGTTCAGGCCTTAAGCCCCTTATGAACCTGCGGACCTGAACCTTCTCATCCTCCAGTTCCTTACCCACATACCTCCTGAGCCGGTTGAACTCTTCCTCATACTCCCTTACTGACCGCTTGCCCTGAACCAAGTCCAGGAACTTGGCCTCCAAACGGTCCCATGCCTCGGCTGGAAAGTACTTGTGGTTGAACTCAACCTCAAAGTCAGAGAACTTCACAATGGAACCACTGGTGCGCTTGTCTAGGGACAGCCACCAGTTGTGTGCATCTCCTTCCAGAAAGTGCACTGCTATGTCTCTTTGGTACTCCTCAGGGCACCTTGTGGATTTGAAGTTCCTGACCAGACGGTCCCTCCACTCATCTGCCTTCATGGGATCAGCACTTCCAGCAAAGTGTTTGGTTCCCAAACGAGAGATGTGCTTAAGCACCTTCAGGTAATCAACCTTCTTAGTTGTCCCAACTGGTGGATCCAACTCAATCACCTCAGTAAGAGGCGCCACATAACCACCAGCCACACCAACTCCAGGAGCTACCACTTGTGCTTGAGTAGTTTGACCCATAGATGAATTCACAACTGGTGTGAACACTTGGGTCATTGCCAGCATCTGACTTCCCATCAACTTGATTGCATCAAGTATCTGCTTCATGGTTGGTTCAGCCATTGGTTCATCCGGTCCAATCCTCCCATCTCTCTGGATGTTTGGATCAACCCGGTTACCAGTCTCTGAAGACTCAGCTTCACCTTCCAGATCATTCCTTTGCTGTCCACTAGCTGCTCCTAGCTGGCTTCCAGCTGCATTCAATGGTTGCCCGGTCTCGTCCATCTGCCTGTTCTCTCCACCCAGCTGAACCTCAGTCTGATTAACTTGAGTTTCAGTCAGGATGGCCTCACTGGTATGTCCAGTAGGTGGAACTGACAGCAACACTTGCGGATTGGGCACTGAGGCATCTCCAGCTCCGGGCGCCCCTGTCCCATCCTTGTTCTTCCGAGACTTCTTCCTTGTTCCCTTAAGTGAACAAAGACAAAACACAAGGCAAAGGTTAGATTAACATCTTTTATTTGCAAACCTCAAGCAATCTAATGTTAACCAATACCAAAACCTGCCATGAGACCCAGCCGGATGTGTGATGACCTGCCCTAACCCAACAGCCTAGAATCAAGCATGCTCTGATACCAACTTGTAAGACCCAAACCTGGATCCATGATCCAACCAGTCCGCTGCCTTACCTAAACATCTAAGTGCAATTCAGCCGGTTAAGGTTCAATCTTTACTTAGACATTTTTTTTAATCATTTGAGGGTCATGCAATAATAATATCAATGCGGAAGCTTAAGGCAAACATCATATTATATATATAATACAAATGTGATCCATAAAATGTATTCAAATCATCAGTTGCACAATAGGCTAAACATAAATCCAATGTAACAACAAGTCACTACATCACACATCCCACACGGCCAAGGTCTTCATGGCTCCTTAGCCTTACCACGGTCCCTGTCAGAACCTGAAATCAAAACCCACAACACATATGCATAAGAATCATGACCGATATCCTAGCAAATACAATCCTAAGCATGGTCCGGACACTTAGCCTATTTCTGGCCAAAGGTGACCCATCCTGATACTTGTCCAAAAACTAATTAAAATTCATGATAAATCATGATAATTCATGATTAAGAGAATGGTCCAAGCGGAATTCCCAGAACCGGCCATGATCATATTGATCTTGGCCATGAACAGCCTAACCGGCCTCATGGTACCATCTCGAAATCAATGTTATAAAATTATTCTATCACGTTGATAATTCATTATAAATCCCCACTAAGAGATATCAAACGCCAAATCCCAATAACTCCCACTGGAAGCATGAGATCGGACCATACATGCCCAACCAAGGCCATGGAGAGATTACTCTGATCTAACCAAGCCTTGGTGGCGTGTCCATGAGTTTAGACCCATAGATAACTTCAGAATATGATAGAGAAGAGATATATTGACAGAGAAAGAACAATAGATGCAACCATCCACACATGGATCAAACGGCCAAACCACCCGGATGGATGATTCATGGCAATTTGTACTTGGTTTGCATCCAGTACCTTAGGTGTGTGTTCGGAAGCCCCCACACTCTTCTCTGCAGCCTTCTCCTTTCCTCTGGTATCCATTTCCGATCAAGTCTCCCTTGCCCACGGCTTAGAACTCACCGGAATCACCTTGCCTTCACACGGACTACCTTTGCGGTCACACTTCTCTTTTCTCTCTTTGATTCTGTAGATATTTGGGCAGAGTTTCCCCTTATGTTTTTCGTGAATTATGTCGACAGAGGAGGGGTTTATTTATAGGGAAGAGGCTTGCCAACCGTCCGGACGCAATGATTGGCTCTTTGGCCAACGGTTACACCTTTTCGCCCAAACCGTTCAACCGCTTGCAAACCGTCCCTCTCTTCGTTTGGGCTGATCGATCTCAAGCCCAAATGCTTGCCCAAACGCTTAGCTCACTTGTCAGAGCTTCCTAAACCCAGCGGACGTCCATGACCATCATTCGGTCCATGATCATCACTCATGGTCCGCAAAGACCGGCCAAGACTCCATCACTCAGTTCAGCTGAGTTGAGCTGAGTACTAGTTGCCTGAGCTGAGTGAGCTTCTCCTCCAGCTCCAGTGAGCTGCCCAAGACTGTGTGAGCTCCTTACTAGCTCCACCTAGCTGATTGAGCTGCCTCCGGACCATGTCCAGCTTCCGGATCACTCATCCAGCTACCATTTCCTTCTTTCTTTCTTATTCTGGTCAAGTCTCAGCTTCCTGATGCACTTAACCCCTTAGTTTGGACCATGATACGCTTGCCTTTAGATCGTTATGACCTGGCCAGCTCATCTCCCCGCACCATGGCCCGTCCGGATGCCTTAGTTAGAACTAGGGACATGACAAGTTCCGTCCGAGGCCCCGGGACCGTTGTCCGTTCCGATCATTGTTGAAGACAAGGAGGAGGCCGTCGAGCCCGTTCCTCCAGCCAAGAGGGAGATTGTTCTAGGGTTGCGAGCGGCAAGTGCTGTTCCGGTTTCTCGTTCTCGGAAGAGGAAGTGTGTGGCACCTGTCGAGGGAGGTCCTCCGCTGCCGGAAGGATTGCGTATTGCACCTGTTCTCCGCGGAAAGGTATGTTATTAGATTTAAGCTTATCCTTCCGTTTTGATTCCATGCTTATTAACACGATTTTCCCTCTACAGTTCATATCTCTGATCGACGGGATGATTGGAGATTGCAGTACCGAGGCCGTCCGTCTTGCCAGGGAGCTTGGAGACGCGCATGGCCAACAATCCGAAATCCAAAGTACAATGACGGCGCTGACGGATTCCTGCACTGCTAAGGTGTCTAGGCTTGAGGGGCAGGTTAGCGAGGTTGAGAGAGATCTTGGGAAAACTGCGAGTGCTTTGATCAAGGAGAAGAAAACCAGGAAGGCAAAGGCTTCGGAAGTTGGTCGACTCCAGCACCAGATCGAGACTAGCGAGGGCTTGATGCGTCGCAGCGCGGATGACACCATGAGTGCTTTGCGTGCCGGGTTCCAGTCCCGTTTGGCAGGTTTCGCCGAGATCCTGGGCTCCTTAGAGCTTGTTTACCGCAAGGATCTGATCTCAGCGAGCATTGATGGTGGGATGGCGATTATTCATGCGCTCAAAGATGATCCCTCTTCGTCCCTTCAGTCTGAGGAGGATAGCTTATCGGCCCGCAGGTTCGAGTTGGGGTCCTCGGACAGAACTTTCGAGCTGCTGCTATCTGATCTGCGATCTGAGTGCGTTCCGGAGCGATCTGCGGAGGATGCCGAGAAGCCTGGTTCGGCGACCGGAGAAGATGGTGACGAAGCGGCTGCGAGCGAGGCAGGTGAAAGGGACATCTAGGTTTAAGGTTGTGGTCTTTTGGTTAAAGTGTTTTATGAGTTTATGTTTGTTCCCGCCTTCTAAGGCCGTGTTTTTACCTTCGGGACTGGCCACTTGTGGCTTCGAATCCCTACCGCGTTGCGGTTTTTAATTAATGAAAATTTGGATTTGCTTATTTATGAGAACTTCCGTATATCGAACTTTGAAAGGTAGGGTATGAGTTGTCGTCTCATTCCTGCCTCTCAGACGATCACCGTATCTATCGTGTGTTCAAAGCGAGATTTTCCGCAGTTTACAAATTTACGCGAAGGTTCGTATAACAGATAGACTTTAGTGAAGAGACAAATTTTGGGATCTCGTATCAGGTGTGGATACTATGTCTATGAGATGTTAAGTACCAGCAAGGCTGGGTTTAGGGCAAGACCTAGGTTTACTTTCGGATTGAGGCTTTGTGATGAAAAATCGGCTTTCGTTTTGCCTGTTTGCGATTTTAACCTGACTCGTACCGTTTTAAAATCCGCAAATTGTTATCGGCTTATCGTGATTTGTCTGGATACGAGTCGGAGCTACTTCCTTTACGAAGCGCTCAGA